>NC_064903.1:13342615-13552664 GCF_929443795.1 Astur gentilis
CACCGTGACATGCTGAGTCTCTGGGAAAGCAGAGATCCCCAGTGCTGTTGTGCCTGTGGAGAGGCTGCAGAGGGATACTGAAGATCAGCAGTTTCTTTCAGGGCTGGCACCTTCCTTGTGGGAGAAGGAGCCGTAAGTTTGCCTTTTCAGAAAAAAGCTTCTGCCGAGAAAGAGCACCGTGACATGCTGAGTCTCTGGGAAAGCAGAGATCCCCAGTGCTGTTGTGCCTGTGGATAGGCTGCAGAGGGATACTGAAGATCAGCAGTTTCTTTCAGGGCTGGCACCTTCCTTGTGGGAGAAGGAGCCGTAAGTTTGCCTTTTCAGAAAAAAGCTTCTGCCGAGAAAGAGCACCGTGACATGCTGAGTCTCTGGGAAAGCAGAGATCCCCAGTTTTGTTGTGCCTGTGGAGAGGCTTCAGGGGGACGGTGAAGACCAGCAATTTCTTTCAGGGCTGGCACCTTCCTTGTGGGAGAAGGAGCCGTAAGTTTGCCTTTTCAGAAAAAAGCTTCTGCCGAGAGCGAGCACCGTGACATGCTGAGTCTCTGGGAAAGCAGAGATCCCCAGTGCTGTTGTGCCTGTGGAGAGGCTGCAGAGGGATACTGAAGATCAGCAGTTTCTTTCAGGGCTGGCACCTTCCTTGTGGGAGAAGGAGCCGTAAGTTTGCCTTTTCAGAAAAAAGCTTCTGCCGAGAAAGAGCACCGTGACATGCTGAGTCTCTGGGAAAGCAGAGATCCCCAGTGCTGTTGTGCCTGTGGATAGGCTGCAGAGGGATACTGAAGACCAGCAATTTCTTTCAGGGCTGGCACCTTCCTTGTGGGAGAAGGAGCCGTAAGTTTGCCTTTTCAGAAAAAAGCTTCTGCCGAGAAAGAGCACCGTGACATGCTGAGTCTCTGGGAAAGCAGAGATCCCCAGTGCTGTTGTGCCTGTGGAGAGGCTTCAGGGGGACGGTGAAGACCAGCAATTTCTTTCAGGGCTGGCACCTTCCTTGTGGGAGAAGGAGCCGTAAGTTTGCCTTTTCAGAAAAAAGCTTCTGCCGAGAGCGAGCACCGTGACATGCTGAGTGTCTGGGAAAGCAGAGATCCCCAGTGCTGTTGTGCCTGTGGATAGGCTGCAGAGGGATACTGAAGATCAGCAGTTTCTTTCAGGGCTGGCACCTTCCTTGTGGGAGAAGGAGCCGTAAGTTTGCCTTTTCAGAAAAAAGCTTCTGCCGAGAGCGAGCACCGTGACATGCTGAGTGTCTGGGAAAGCAGAGATCCCAGTTTTGTTGTGCCTGTGGAGAGGCTTCAGGGGGACGGTGAAGACCAGCAATTTCTTTCAGGGCTGGCACCTTCCTTGTGGGAGAAGGAGCCGTAAGTTTGCCTTTTCAGAAAAAAGCTTCTGCCGAGAAAGAGCACCGTGACATGCTGAGTCTCTGGGAAAGCAGAGATCCCCAGTGCTGTTGTGCCTGTGGATAGGCTGCAGAGGGATACTGAAGATCAGCAGTTTCTTTCAGGGCTGGCACCTTCCTTGTGGGAGAAGGAGCCGTAAGTTTGCCTTTTCAGAAAAAAGCTTCTGCCGAGAGCGAGCACCGTGACATGCTGAGTCTCTGGGAAAGCAGAGATCCCCAGTTTTTTTGTGCCTGTGGTTAGGCTGCAGAGGGATACTGAAGATCAGCAGTTTCTTTCAGGGCTGGCACCTTCCTTGTGGGAGAAGGAGCCGTAAGTTTGCCTTTTCAGAAAAAAGCTTCTGCCGAGAAAGAGCACCGTGACATGCTGAGTCTCTGGGAAAGCAGAGATCCCCAGTGCTGTTGTGCCTGTGGATAGGCTGCAGAGGGATACTGAAGATCAGCAATTTCTTTCAGGGCTGGCACCTTCCTTGTGGGAGAAGGAGCCGTAAGTTTGCCTTTTCAGAAAAAAGCTTCTGCCGAGAGCGAGCACCGTGACATGCTGAGTCTCTGGGAAAGCAGAGATCCCCAGTGCTGTTGTGCCTGTGGATAGGCTGCAGAGGGATACTGAAGATCAGCAATTTCTTTCAGGGCTGGCACCTTCCTTGTGGGAGAAGGAGCCGTAAGTTTGCCTTTTCAGAAAAAAGCTTCTGCCGAGAAAGAGCACCGTGACATGCTGAGTCTCTGGGAAAGCAGAGATCCCCAGTGCTGTTGTGCCTGTGGAGAGGCTTCAGAGGGACGGTGAAGACCAGCAATTTCTTTCAGGGCTGGCACCTTCCTTGTGGGAGAAGGAGCCGTAAGTTTGCCTTTTCAGAAAAAAGCTTCTGCCGAGAAAGAGCACCGTGACATGCTGAGTCTCTGGGAAAGCAGAGATCCCCAGTGCTGTTGTGCCTGTGGATAGGCTGCAGAGGGATACTGAAGATCAGCAGTTTCTTTCAGGGCTGACACCATCCTTGTGGGAGAAGGAACCGTAAGTTTGCCTTTTCAGAAAAAAGCTTCTGCCGAGAGCGAGCACCGTGACATGCTGAGTCTCTGGGAAAGCAGAGATCCCCAGTGCTGTTGTGCCTGTGGAGAGGCTTCAGGGGGACGGTGAAGACCAGCAATTTCTTTCAGGGCTGGCACCTTCCTTGTGGGAGAAGGAGCCGTAAGTTTGCCTTTTCAGAAAAAAGCTTCTGCCGAGAAAGAGCACCGTGACATGCTGAGTCTCTGGGAAAGCAGAGATCCCCAGTGCTGTTGTGCCTGTGGATAGGCTGCAGAGGGATACTGAAGTTCAGCAGTTTCTTTCAGGGCTGGCACCTTCCTTGTGGGAGAAGGAGCCGTAAGTTTGCCTTTTCAGAAAAAAGCTTCTGCCGAGAAAGAGCACCGTGACATGCTGAGTCTCTGGGAAAGCAGAGATCCCCAGTTTTGTTGTGCCTGTGGAGAGGCTTCAGGGGGACGGTGAAGACCAGCAATTTCTTTCAGGGCTGGCACCTTCCTTGTGGGAGAAGGAGCCGTAAGTTTGCCTTTTCAGAAAAAAGCTTCTGCCGAGAAAGAGCACCGTGACATGCTGAGTCTCTGGGAAAGCAGAGATCCCCAGTGCTGTTGTGCCTGTGGAGAGGCTTCAGGGGGACGGTGAAGACCAGCAATTTCTTTCAGGGCTGGCACCTTCCTTGTGGGAGAAGGAGCCGTAAGTTTGCCTTTTCAGAAAAAAGCTTCTGCCGAGAGCGAGCACCGTGACATGCTGAGTGTCTGGGAAAGCAGAGATCCCCAGTGCTGTTGTGCCTGTGGATAGGCTGCAGAGGGATACTGAAGACCAGCAATTTCTTTCAGGGCTGGCACCTTCCTTGTGGGAGAAGGAGCCGTAAGTTTGCCTTTTCAGAAAAAAGCTTCTGCCGAGAGCGAGCACCGTGACATGCTGAGTGTCTGGGAAAGCAGAGATCCCAGTTTTGTTGTGCCTGTGGAGAGGCTTCAGGGGGAAGGTGAAGACCAGCAATTTCTTTCAGGGCTGGCACCTTCCTTGTGGGAGAAGGAGCCGTAAGTTTGCCTTTTCAGAAAAAAGCTTCTGCCGAGAAAGAGCACCGTGACATGCTGAGTCTCTGGGAAAGCAGAGATCCCCAGTTTTTTTGTGCCTGTGGTTAGGCTGCAGAGGGATACTGAAGATCAGCAGTTTCTTTCAGGGCTGGCACCTTCCTTGTGGGAGAAGGAGCCGTAAGTTTGCCTTTTCAGAAAAAAGCTTCTGCCGAGAAAGAGCACCGTGACATGCTGAGTCTCTGGGAAAGCAGAGATCCCCAGTGCTGTTGTGCCTGTGGATAGGCTGCAGAGGGATACTGAAGATCAGCAGTTTCTTTCAGGGCTGGCACCTTCCTTGTGGGAGAAGGAGCCGTAAGTTTGCCTTTTCAGAAAAAAGCTTCTGCCGAGAAAGAGCACCGTGACATGCTGAGTCTCTGGGAAAGCAGAGATCCCCAGTTTTTTTGTGCCTGTGGAGAGGCTTCAGGGGGACGGTGAAGACCAGCAATTTCTTTCAGGGCTGGCACCTTCCTTGTGGGAGAAGGAGCCGTAAGTTTGCCTTTTCAGAAAAAAGCTTCTGCCGAGAGCGAGCACCGTGACATGCTGAGTCTCTGGGAAAGCAGAGATCCCCAGTGCTGTTGTGCCTGTGGTTAGGCTGCAGAGGGATACTGAAGATCAGCAGTTTCTTTCAGGGCTGGCACCTTCCTTGTGGGAGAAGGAGCCGTAAGTTTGCCTTTTCAGAAAAAAGCTTCTGCCGAGAAAGAGCACCGTGACATGCTGAGTCTCTGGGAAAGCAGAGATCCCCAGTGCTGTTGTGCCTGTGGATAGGCTGCAGAGGGATACTGAAGATCAGCAATTTCTTTCAGGGCTGGCACCTTCCTTGTGGGAGAAGGAGCCGTAAGTTTGCCTTTTCAGAAAAAAGCTTCTGCCGAGAAAGAGCACCGTGACATGCTGAGTCTCTGGGAAAGCAGAGATCCCCAGTGCTGTTGTGCCTGTGGAGAGGCTTCAGGGGGACGGTGAAGACCAGCAATTTCTTTCAGGGCTGGCACCTTCCTTGTGGGAGAAGGAGCCGTAAGTTTGCCTTTTCAGAAAAAAGCTTCTGCCGAGAAAGAGCACCATGACATGCTGAGTCTCTGGGAAAGCAGAGATCCCCAGTGCTGTTGTAACTGTGGATAGGCTGCAGAGGGATACTGAAGATCAGCAGTTTCTTTCAGGGCTGACACCTTCCTTGTGGGAGAAGGAACCGTAAGTTTGCCTTTTCAGAAAAAAGCTTCTGCCGAGAGCGAGCACCGTGACATGCTGAGTCTCTGGGAAAGCAGAGATCCCCAGTGCTGTTGTGCCTGTGGAGAGGCTTCAGGGGGACGGTGAAGACCAGCAATTTCTTTCAGGGCTGGCACCTTCCTTGTGGGAGAAGGAGCCGTAAGTTTGCCTTTTCAGAAAAAAGCTTCTGCCGAGAAAGAGCACCGTGACATGCTGAGTCTCTGGGAAAGCAGAGATCCCCAGTGCTGTTGTGCCTGTGGATAGGCTGCAGAGGGATACTGAAGTTCAGCAGTTTCTTTCAGGGCTGGCACCTTCCTTGTGGGAGAAGGAGCCGTAAGTTTGCCTTTTCAGAAAAAAGCTTCTGCCGAGAAAGAGCACCGTGACATGCTGAGTCTCTGGGAAAGCAGAGATCCCCAGTTTTGTTGTGCCTGTGGAGAGGCTTCAGGGGGACGGTGAAGACCAGCAATTTCTTTCAGGGCTGGCACCTTCCTTGTGGGAGAAGGAGCCGTAAGTTTGCCTTTTCAGAAAAAAGCTTCTGCCGAGAAAGAGCACCGTGACATGCTGAGTCTCTGGGAAAGCAGAGATCCCCAGTGCTGTTGTGCCTGTGGATAGGCTGCAGAGGGACGGTGAAGACCAGCAATTTCTTTCAGGGCTGGCACCTTCCTTGTGGGAGAAGGAGCCGTAAGTTTGCCTTTTCAGAAAAAAGCTTCTGCCGAGAAAGAGCACGTGACATGCTGAGTCTCTGGGAAAGCAGAGATCCCCAGTGCTGTTGTGCCTGTGGATAGGCTGCAGAGGGATACTGAAGATCAGCAGTTTCTTTCAGGGCTGGCACCTTCCTTGTGGGAGAAGGAACCGTAAGTTTGCCTTTTCAGAAAAAAGCTTCTGCCGAGAGCGAGCACCGTGACATGCTGAGTCTCTGGGAAAGCAGAGATCCCCAGTGCTGTTGTGCCTGTGGAGAGGCTTCAGGGGGACGGTGAAGACCAGCAATTTCTTTCAGGGCTGGCACCTTCCTTGTGGGAGAAGGAGCCGTAAGTTTGCCTTTTCAGAAAAAAGCTTCTGCCGAGAAAGAGCACCGTGACATGCTGAGTCTCTGGGAAAGCAGAGATCCCCAGTGCTGTTGTGCCTGTGGATAGGCTGCAGAGGGATACTGAAGTTCAGCAGTTTCTTTCAGGGCTGGCACCTTCCTTGTGGGAGAAGGAGCCGTAAGTTTGCCTTTTCAGAAAAAAGCTTCTGCCGAGAAAGAGCACCGTGACATGCTGAGTCTCTGGGAAAGCAGAGATCCCCAGTTTTGTTGTGCCTGTGGAGAGGCTTCAGGGGGACGGTGAAGACCAGCAATTTCTTTCAGGGCTGGCACCTTCCTTGTGGGAGAAGGAGCCGTAAGTTTGCCTTTTCAGAAAAAAGCTTCTGCCGAGAAAGAGCACCGTGACATGCTGAGTCTCTGGGAAAGCAGAGATCCCCAGTGCTGTTGTGCCTGTGGAGAGGCTTCAGGGGGACGGTGAAGACCAGCAATTTCTTTCAGGGCTGGCACCTTCCTTGTGGGAGAAGGAGCCGTAAGTTTGCCTTTTCAGAAAAAAGCTTCTGCCGAGAGCGAGCACCGTGACATGCTGAGTGTCTGGGAAAGCAGAGATCCCCAGTGCTGTTGTGCCTGTGGATAGGCTGCAGAGGGATACTGAAGACCAGCAATTTCTTTCAGGGCTGGCACCTTCCTTGTGGGAGAAGGAGCCGTAAGTTTGCCTTTTCAGAAAAAAGCTTCTGCCGAGAGCGAGCACCGTGACATGCTGAGTGTCTTGGAAAGCAGAGATCCCAGTTTTGTTGTGCCTGTGGAGAGGCTTCAGGGGGAAGGTGAAGACCAGCAATTTCTTTCAGGGCTGGCACCTTCCTTGTGGGAGAAGGAGCCGTAAGTTTGCCTTTTCAGAAAAAAGCTTCTGCCGAGAAAGAGCACCGTGACATGCTGAGTCTCTGGGAAAGCAGAGATCCCCAGTTTTTTTGTGCCTGTGGTTAGGCTGCAGAGGGATACTGAAGATCAGCAGTTTCTTTCAGGGCTGGCACCTTCCTTGTGGGAGAAGGAGCCGTAAGTTTGCCTTTTCAGAAAAAAGCTTCTGCCGAGAAAGAGCACCGTGACATGCTGAGTCTCTGGGAAAGCAGAGATCCCCAGTGCTGTTGTGCCTGTGGATAGGCTGCAGAGGGATACTGAAGATCAGCAGTTTCTTTCAGGGCTGGCACCTTCCTTGTGGGAGAAGGAGCCGTAAGTTTGCCTTTTCAGAAAAAAGCTTCTGCCGAGAAAGAGCACCGTGACATGCTGAGTCTCTGGGAAAGCAGAGATCCCCAGTTTTTTTGTGCCTGTGGAGAGGCTTCAGGGGGACGGTGAAGACCAGCAATTTCTTTCAGGGCTGGCACCTTCCTTGTGGGAGAAGGAGCCGTAAGTTTGCCTTTTCAGAAAAAAGCTTCTGCCGAGAGCGAGCACCGTGACATGCTGAGTCTCTGGGAAAGCAGAGATCCCCAGTGCTGTTGTGCCTGTGTATAGGCTGCAGAGGGATACTGAAGATCAGCAGTTTCTTTCAGGGCTGGCACCTTCCTTGTGGGAGAAGGAGCCGTAAGTTTGCCTTTTCAGAAAAAAGCTTCTGCCGAGAGCGAGCACCGTGACATGCTGAGTCTCTGGGAAAGCAGAGATCCCCAGTTTTTTTGTGCCTGTGGATAGGCTGCAGAGGGATACTGAAGATCAGCAGTTTCTTTCAGGGCTGGCACCTTCCTTGTGGGAGAAGGAGCCGTAAGTTTGCCTTTTCAGAAAAAAGCTTCTGCCGAGAAAGAGCACCGTGACATGCTGAGTCTCTGGGAAAGCAGAGATCCCCAGTGCTGTTGTGCCTGTGGTTAGGCTGCAGAGGGATACTGAAGATCAGCAATTTCTTTCAGGGCTGGCACCTTCCTTGTGGGAGAAGGAGCCGTAAGTTTGCCTTTTCAGAAAAAAGCTTCTGCCGAGAAAGAGCACCGTGACATGCTGAGTCTCTGGGAAAGCAGAGATCCCCAGTTTTGTTGTGCCTGTGGAGAGGCTTCAGGGGGACGGTGAAGACCAGCAATTTCTTTCAGGGCTGGCACCTTCCTTGTGGGAGAAGGAGCCGTAAGTTTGCCTTTTCAGAAAAAAGCTTCTGCCGAGAAAGAGCACCGTGACATGCTGAGTCTCTGGGAAAGCAGAGATCCCCAGTGCTGTTGTGCCTGTGGATAGGCTGCAGAGGGATACTGAAGATCAGCAATTTCTTTCAGGGCTGGCACCTTCCTTGTGGGAGAAGGAGCCGTAAGTTTGCCTTTTCAGAAAAAAGCTTCTGCCGAGAAAGAGCACCGTGACATGCTGAGTCTCTGGGAAAGCAGAGATCCCCAGTGCTGTTGTGCCTGTGGATAGGCTGCAGAGGGATACTGAAGATCAGCAATTTCTTTCAGGGCTGGCACCTTCCTTGTGGGAGAAGGAGCCGTAAGTTTGCCTTTTCAGAAAAAAGCTTCTGCCGAGAAAGAGCACCGTGACATGCTGAGTCTCTGGGAAAGCAGAGATCCCCAGTGCTGTTGTGCCTGTGGAGAGGCTTCAGGGGGACGGTGAAGACCAGCAATTTCTTTCAGGGCTGGCACCTTCCTTGTGGGAGAAGGAGCCGTAAGTTTGCCTTTTCAGAAAAAAGCTTCTGCCGAGAAAGAGCACCGTGACATGCTGAGTCTCTGGGAAAGCAGAGATCCCCAGTGCTGTTGTGCCTGTGGATAGGCTGCAGAGGGATACTGAAGATCAGCAGTTTCTTTCAGGGCTGACACCTTCCTTGTGGGAGAAGGAACCGTAAGTTTGCCTTTTCAGAAAAAAGCTTCTGCCGAGAGCGAGCACCGTGACATGCTGAGTCTCTGGGAAAGCAGAGATCCCCAGTGCTGTTGTGCCTGTGGAGAGGCTTCAGGGGGACGGTGAAGACCAGCAATTTCTTTCAGGGCTGGCACCTTCCTTGTGGGAGAAGGAGCCGCAAGTTTGCCTTTTCAGAAAAAAGCTTCTGCCGAGAAAGAGCACCGTGACATGCTGAGTCTCTGGGAAAGCAGAGATCCCCAGTGCTGTTGTGCCTGTGGATAGGCTGCAGAGGGATACTGAAGTTCAGCAGTTTCTTTCAGGGCTGGCACCTTCCTTGTGGGAGAAGGAGCCGTAAGTTTGCCTTTTCAGAAAAAAGCTTCTGCCGAGAAAGAGCACCGTGACATGCTGAGTCTCTGGGAAAGCAGAGATCCCCAGTTTTGTTGTGCCTGTGGAGAGGCTTCAGGGGGACGGTGAAGACCAGCAATTTCTTTCAGGGCTGGCACCTTCCTTGTGGGAGAAGGAGCCGTAAGTTTGCCTTTTCAGAAAAAAGCTTCTGCCGAGAGCGAGCACCGTGACATGCTGAGTCTCTGGGAAAGCAGAGATCCCCAGTTTTTTTGTGCCTGTGGATAGGCTGCAGAGGGATACTGAAGATCAGCAGTTTCTTTCAGGGCTGGCACCTTCCTTGTGGGAGAAGGAGCCGTAAGTTTGCCTTTTCAGAAAAAAGCTTCTGCCGAGAAAGAGCACCGTGACATGCTGAGTCTCTGGGAAAGCAGAGATCCCCAGTGCTGTTGTGCCTGTGGAGAGGCTTCAGGGGGATGGTGAAGACCAGCAATTTCTTTCAGGGCTGGCACCTTCCTTGTGGGAGAAGGAGCCGTAAGTTTGCCTTTTCAGAAAAAAGCTTCTGCCGAGAAAGAGCACCGTGACATGCTGAGTCTCTGGGAAAGCAGAGATCCCCAGTGCTGTTGTGCCTGTGTATAGGCTGCAGAGGGATACTGAAGATCAGCAGTTTCTTTCAGGGCTGGCACCTTCCTTGTGGGAGAAGGAGCCGTAAGTTTGCCTTTTCAGAAAAAAGCTTCTGCCGAGAGCGAGCACCGTGACATGCTGAGTCTCTGGGAAAGCAGAGATCCCCAGTGCTGTTGTGCCTGTGGATAGGCTGCAGAGGGATACTGAAGATCAGCAGTTTCTTTCAGGGCTGGCACCTTCCTTGTGGGAGAAGGAGCCGTAAGTTTGCCTTTTCAGAAAAAAGCTTCTGCCGAGAGCGAGCACCGTGACATGCTGAGTCTCTGGGAAAGCAGAGATCCCCAGTTTTTTTGTGCCTGTGGATAGGCTGCAGAGGGATACTGAAGATCAGCAGTTTCTTTCAGGGCTGGCACCTTCCTTGTGGGAGAAGGAGCCGTAAGTTTGCCTTTTCAGAAAAAAGCTTCTGCCGAGAAAGAGCACCGTGACATGCTGAGTCTCTGGGAAAGCAGAGATCCCCAGTGCTGTTGTGCCTGTGGTTAGGCTGCAGAGGGATACTGAAGATCAGCAATTTCTTTCAGGGCTGGCACCTTCCTTGTGGGAGAAGGAGCCGTAAGTTTGCCTTTTCAGAAAAAAGCTTCTGCCGAGAAAGAGCACCGTGACATGCTGAGTCTCTGGGAAAGCAGAGATCCCCAGTTTTGTTGTGCCTGTGGAGAGGCTTCAGGGGGACGGTGAAGACCAGCAATTTCTTTCAGGGCTGGCACCTTCCTTGTGGGAGAAGGAGCCGTAAGTTTGCCTTTTCAGAAAAAAGCTTCTGCCGAGAAAGAGCACCGTGACATGCTGAGTCTCTGGGAAAGCAGAGATCCCCAGTGCTGTTGTGCCTGTGGATAGGCTGCAGAGGGATACTGAAGATCAGCAATTTCTTTCAGGGCTGGCACCTTCCTTGTGGGAGAAGGAGCCGTAAGTTTGCCTTTTCAGAAAAAAGCTTCTGCCGAGAAAGAGCACCGTGACATGCTGAGTCTCTGGGAAAGCAGAGATCCCCAGTGCTGTTGTGCCTGTGGATAGGCTGCAGAGGGATACTGAAGATCAGCAATTTCTTTCAGGGCTGGCACCTTCCTTGTGGGAGAAGGAGCCGTAAGTTTGCCTTTTCAGAAAAAAGCTTCTGCCGAGAAAGAGCACCGTGACATGCTGAGTCTCTGGGAAAGCAGAGATCCCCAGTGCTGTTGTGCCTGTGGAGAGGCTTCAGGGGGACGGTGAAGACCAGCAATTTCTTTCAGGGCTGGCACCTTCCTTGTGGGAGAAGGAGCCGTAAGTTTGCCTTTTCAGAAAAAAGCTTCTGCCGAGAAAGAGCACCGTGACATGCTGAGTCTCTGGGAAAGCAGAGATCCCCAGTGCTGTTGTGCCTGTGGATAGGCTGCAGAGGGATACTGAAGATCAGCAGTTTCTTTCAGGGCTGACACCTTCCTTGTGGGAGAAGGAACCGTAAGTTTGCCTTTTCAGAAAAAAGCTTCTGCCGAGAGCGAGCACCGTGACATGCTGAGTCTCTGGGAAAGCAGAGATCCCCAGTGCTGTTGTGCCTGTGGAGAGGCTTCAGGGGGACGGTGAAGACCAGCAATTTCTTTCAGGGCTGGCACCTTCCTTGTGGGAGAAGGAGCCGTAAGTTTGCCTTTTCAGAAAAAAGCTTCTGCCGAGAAAGAGCACCGTGACATGCTGAGTCTCTGGGAAAGCAGAGATCCCCAGTGCTGTTGTGCCTGTGGATAGGCTGCAGAGGGATACTGAAGTTCAGCAGTTTCTTTCAGGGCTGGCACCTTCCTTGTGGGAGAAGGAGCCGTAAGTTTGCCTTTTCAGAAAAAAGCTTCTGCCGAGAAAGAGCACCGTGACATGCTGAGTCTCTGGGAAAGCAGAGATCCCCAGTTTTGTTGTGCCTGTGGAGAGGCTTCAGGGGGACGGTGAAGACCAGCAATTTCTTTCAGGGCTGGCACCTTCCTTGTGGGAGAAGGAGCCGTAAGTTTGCCTTTTCAGAAAAAAGCTTCTGCCGAGAGCGAGCACCGTGACATGCTGAGTCTCTGGGAAAGCAGAGATCCCCAGTGCTGTTGTGCCTGTGGATAGGCTGCAGAGGGATACTGAAGATCAGCAGTTTCTTTCAGGGCTGGCACCTTCCTTGTGGGAGAAGGAGCCGTAAGTTTGCCTTTTCAGAAAAAAGCTTCTGCCGAGAAAGAGCACCGTGACATGCTGAGTCTCTGGGAAAGCAGAGATCCCCAGTGCTGTTGTGCCTGTGGATAGGCTGCAGAGGGATACTGAAGATCAGCAGTTTCTTTCAGGGCTGGCACCTTCCTTGTGGGAGAAGGAGCCGTAAGTTTGCCTTTTCAGAAAAAAGCTTCTGCCGAGAAAGAGCACCGTGACATGCTGAGTCTCTGGGAAAGCAGAGATCCCCAGTTTTGTTGTGCCTGTGGAGAGGCTTCAGGGGGACGGTGAAGACCAGCAATTTCTTTCAGGGCTGGCACCTTCCTTGTGGGAGAAGGAGCCGTAAGTTTGCCTTTTCAGAAAAAAGCTTCTGCCGAGAGCGAGCACCGTGACATGCTGAGTCTCTGGGAAAGCAGAGATCCCCAGTTTTTTTGTGCCTGTGGATAGGCTGCAGAGGGATACTGAAGATCAGCAGTTTCTTTCAGGGCTGGCACCTTCCTTGTGGGAGAAGGAGCCGTAAGTTTGCCTTTTCAGAAAAAAGCTTCTGCCGAGAAAGAGCACCGTGACATGCTGAGTCTCTGGGAAAGCAGAGATCCCCAGTGCTGTTGTGCCTGTGGATAGGCTGCAGAGGGATACTGAAGATCAGCAGTTTCTTTCAGGGCTGGCACCTTCCTTGTGGGAGAAGGAGCCGTAAGTTTGCCTTTTCAGAAAAAAGCTTCTGCCGAGAAAGAGCACCGTGACATGCTGAGTCTCTGGGAAAGCAGAGATCCCCAGTGCTGTTGTGCCTGTGGATAGGCTGCAGAGGGATACTGAAGATCAGCAGTTTCTTTCAGGGCTGACACCTTCCTTGTGGGAGAAGGAACCGTAAGTTTGCCTTTTCAGAAAAAAGCTTCTGCCGAGAAAGAGCACCGTGACATGCTGAGTCTCTGGGAAAGCAGAGATCCCCAGTTTTGTTGTGCCTGTGGAGAGGCTTCAGGGGGGCGGTGAAGACCAGCAATTTCTTTCAGGGCTGGCACCTTCCTTGTGGGAGAAGGAGCCGTAAGTTTGCCTTTTCAGAAAAAAGCTTCTGCCGAGAAAGAGCACCGTGACATGCTGAGTCTCTGGGAAAGCAGAGATCCCCAGTGCTCTTGTGCCTGTGGATAGGCTGCAGAGGGATACTGAAGATCAGCAATTTCTTTCAGGGCTGGCACCTTCCTTGTGGGAGAAGGAGCCGTAAGTTTGCCTTTTCAGAAAAAAGCTTCTGCCGAGAAAGAGCACCGTGACATGCTGAGTCTCTGGGAAAGCAGAGATCCCCAGTGCTGTTGTGCCTGTGGATAGGCTGCAGAGGGATAGTGAAAAACTGCATTAGTTTTCAGGGCTGGCACCTTCCCTGTGGGAGAAGGAGCCGTAAGTTTGCCTTTTCAGAAAAAAGCTTCTGCCGAGAGCGAGCACCGTGACATGCTGAGTCTCTGGGAAAGCAGAGATCCCCAAAGCTGTTGTGCCTGTGGATAGGCTGCAGAGGGACGGTGAAGACCAGCAATTTCTTTCAGGGCTGGCACCTTCCTTGTGGGAGAAGGAGCCGTAAGTTTGCCTTTTCAGAAAAAAGCTTCTGCCGAGAGCGAGCACCGTGACATGCTGAGTCTCTGGGAAAGCAGAGATCCCCAGTGCTGTTGTGCCTGTGTATAGGCTGCAGAGGGATACTGAAGATCAGCAGTTTCTTTCAGGGCTGGCACCTTCCTTGTGGGAGAAGGAGCCGTAAGTTTGCCTTTTCAGAAAAAAGCTTCTGCCGAGAGCGAGCACCGTGACATGCTGAGTCTCTGGGAAAGCAGAGATCCCCAGTTTTTTTGTGCCTGTGGATAGGCTGCAGAGGGATACTGAAGATCAGCAGTTTCTTTCAGGGCTGGCACCTTCCTTGTGGGAGAAGGAGCCGTAAGTTTGCCTTTTCAGAAAAAAGCTTCTGCCGAGAAAGAGCACCGTGACATGCTGAGTCTCTGGGAAAGCAGAGATCCCCAGTGCTGTTGTGCCTGTGGTTAGGCTGCAGAGGGATACTGAAGATCAGCAATTTCTTTCAGGGCTGGCACCTTCCTTGTGGGAGAAGGAGCCGTAAGTTTGCCTTTTCAGAAAAAAGCTTCTGCCGAGAAAGAGCACCGTGACATGCTGAGTCTCTGGGAAAGCAGAGATCCCCAGTTTTGTTGTGCCTGTGGAGAGGCTTCAGGGGGACGGTGAAGACCAGCAATTTCTTTCAGGGCTGGCACCTTCCTTGTGGGAGAAGGAGCCGTAAGTTTGCCTTTTCAGAAAAAAGCTTCTGCCGAGAAAGAGCACCGTGACATGCTGAGTCTCTGGGAAAGCAGAGATCCCCAGTGCTGTTGTGCCTGTGGATAGGCTGCAGAGGGATACTGAAGATCAGCAATTTCTTTCAGGGCTGGCACCTTCCTTGTGGGAGAAGGAGCCGTAAGTTTGCCTTTTCAGAAAAAAGCTTCTGCCGAGAGCGAGCACCGTGACATGCTGAGTGTCTGGGAAAGCAGAGATCCCAGTTTTGTTGTGCCTGTGGAGAGGCTTCAGGGGGACGGTGAAGACCAGCAATTTCTTTCAGGGCTGGCACCTTCCTTGTGGGAGAAGGAGCCGTAAGTTTGCCTTTTCAGAAAAAAGCTTCTGCCGAGAAAGAGCACCGTGACATGCTGAGTCTCTGGGAAAGCAGAGATCCCCAGTGCTGTTGTGCCTGTGGATAGGCTGCAGAGGGACGGTGAAGACCAGCAATTTCTTTCAGGGCTGGCACCTTCCTTGTGGGAGAAGGAGCCGTAAGTTTGCCTTTTCAGAAAAAAGCTTCTGCCGAGAGCGAGCACCGTGACATGCTGAGTCTCTGGGAAAGCAGAGATCCCCAGTTTTTTTGTGCCTGTGGTTAGGCTGCAGAGGGATACTGAAGATCAGCAGTTTCTTTCAGGGCTGGCACCTTCCTTGTGGGAGAAGGAGCCGTAAGTTTGCCTTTTCAGAAAAAAGCTTCTGCCGAGAAAGAGCACCGTGACATGCTGAGTCTCTGGGAAAGCAGAGATCCCCAGTGCTGTTGTGCCTGTGGATAGGCTGCAGAGGGATAGTGAAAAACTGCATTAGTTTTCAGGGCTGGCACCTTCCCTGTGGGAGAAGGAGCCGTAAGTTTGCCTTTTCAGAAAAAAGCTTCTGCCGAGAGCGAGCACCGTGACATGCTGAGTCTCTGGGAAAGCAGAGATCCCCAAAGCTGTTGTGCCTGTGGATAGGCTGCAGAGGGACGGTGAAGACCAGCAATTTCTTTCAGGGCTGGCACCTTCCTTGTGGGAGAAGGAGCCGTAAGTTTGCCTTTTCAGAAAAAAGCTTCTGCCGAGAGCGAGCACCGTGACATGCTGAGTCTCTGGGAAAGCAGAGATCCCCAGTGCTGTTGTGCCTGTGGATAGGCTGCAGAGGGATACTGAAGATCAGCAGTTTCTTTCAGGGCTGGCACCTTCCTTGTGGGAGAAGGAGCCGTAAGTTTGCCTTTTCAGAAAAAAGCTTCTGCCGAGAAAGAGCACCGTGACATGCTGAGTCTCTGGGAAAGCAGAGATCCCCAGTGCTGTTGTGCCTGTGGATAGGCTGCAGAGGGATAGTGAAAAACTGCATTAGTTTTCAGGGCTGGCACCTTCCCTGTGGGAGAAGGAGCCGTAAGTTTGCCTTTTCAGAAAAAAGCTTCTGCCGAGAGCGAGCACCGTGACATGCTGAGTCTCTGGGAAAGCAGAGATCCCCAAAGCTGTTGTGCCTGTGGATAGGCTGCAGAGGGACGGTGAAGACCAGCAATTTCTTTCAGGGCTGGCACCTTCCTTGTGGGAGAAGGAGCCGTAAGTTTGCCTTTTCAGAAAAAAGCTTCTGCCGAGAGCGAGCACCGTGACATGCTGAGTCTCTGGGAAAGCAGAGATCCCCAGTGCTGTTGTGCCTGTGTATAGGCTGCAGAGGGATACTGAAGATCAGCAGTTTCTTTCAGGGCTGGCACCTTCCTTGTGGGAGAAGGAGCCGTAAGTTTGCCTTTTCAGAAAAAAGCTTCTGCCGAGAGCGAGCACCGTGACATGCTGAGTCTCTGGGAAAGCAGAGATCCCCAGTTTTTTTGTGCCTGTGGATAGGCTGCAGAGGGATACTGAAGATCAGCAGTTTCTTTCAGGGCTGGCACCTTCCTTGTGGGAGAAGGAGCCGTAAGTTTGCCTTTTCAGAAAAAAGCTTCTGCCGAGAAAGAGCACCGTGACATGCTGAGTCTCTGGGAAAGCAGAGATCCCCAGTGCTGTTGTGCCTGTGGTTAGGCTGCAGAGGGATACTGAAGATCAGCAATTTCTTTCAGGGCTGGCACCTTCCTTGTGGGAGAAGGAGCCGTAAGTTTGCCTTTTCAGAAAAAAGCTTCTGCCGAGAAAGAGCACCGTGACATGCTGAGTCTCTGGGAAAGCAGAGATCCCCAGTTTTGTTGTGCCTGTGGAGAGGCTTCAGGGGGACGGTGAAGACCAGCAATTTCTTTCAGGGCTGGCACCTTCCTTGTGGGAGAAGGAGCCGTAAGTTTGCCTTTTCAGAAAAAAGCTTCTGCCGAGAAAGAGCACCGTGACATGCTGAGTCTCTGGGAAAGCAGAGATCCCCAGTGCTGTTGTGCCTGTGGATAGGCTGCAGAGGGATACTGAAGATCAGCAATTTCTTTCAGGGCTGGCACCTTCCTTGTGGGAGAAGGAGCCGTAAGTTTGCCTTTTCAGAAAAAAGCTTCTGCCGAGAGCGAGCACCGTGACATGCTGAGTGTCTGGGAAAGCAGAGATCCCAGTTTTGTTGTGCCTGTGGAGAGGCTTCAGGGGGACGGTGAAGACCAGCAATTTCTTTCAGGGCTGGCACCTTCCTTGTGGGAGAAGGAGCCGTAAGTTTGCCTTTTCAGAAAAAAGCTTCTGCCGAGAAAGAGCACCGTGACATGCTGAGTCTCTGGGAAAGCAGAGATCCCCAGTGCTGTTGTGCCTGTGGATAGGCTGCAGAGGGACGGTGAAGACCAGCAATTTCTTTCAGGGCTGGCACCTTCCTTGTGGGAGAAGGAGCCGTAAGTTTGCCTTTTCAGAAAAAAGCTTCTGCCGAGAGCGAGCACCGTGACATGCTGAGTCTCTGGGAAAGCAGAGATCCCCAGTTTTTTTGTGCCTGTGGTTAGGCTGCAGAGGGATACTGAAGATCAGCAGTTTCTTTCAGGGCTGGCACCTTCCTTGTGGGAGAAGGAGCCGTAAGTTTGCCTTTTCAGAAAAAAGCTTCTGCCGAGAAAGAGCACCGTGACATGCTGAGTCTCTGGGAAAGCAGAGATCCCCAGTGCTGTTGTGCCTGTGGATAGGCTGCAGAGGGATACTGAAGATCAGCAGTTTCTTTCAGGGCTGGCACCTTCCTTGTGGGAGAAGGAGCCGTAAGTTTGCCTTTTCAGAAAAAAGCTTCTGCCGAGAAAGAGCACCGTGACATGCTGAGTCTCTGGGAAAGCAGAGATCCCCAGTGCTGTTGTGCCTGTGGATAGGCTGCAGAGGGATACTGAAGATCAGCAGTTTCTTTCAGGGCTGGCACCTTCCTTGTGGGAGAAGGAGCCGTAAGTTTGCCTTTTCAGAAAAAAGCTTCTGCCGAGAGCGAGCACCGTGACATGCTGAGTCTCTGGGAAAGCAGAGATCCCCAGTTTTGTTGTGCCTGTGGAGAGGCTTCAGGGGGACGGTGAAGACCAGCAATTTCTTTCAGGGCTGGCACCTTCCTTGTGGGAGAAGGAGCCGTAAGTTTGCCTTTTCAGAAAAAAGCTTCTGCCGAGAAAGAGCACCGTGACATGCTGAGTCTCTGGGAAAGCAGAGATCCCCAGTTTTGTTGTGCCTTTGGAGAGGCTTCAGGGGGACGGTGAAGACCAGCAATTTCTTTCAGGGCTGGCACCTTCCTTGTGGGAGAAGGAGCCGTAAGTTTGCCTTTTCAGAAAAAAGCTTCTGCCGAGAAAGAGCACCGTGACATGCTGAGTCTCTGGGAAAGCAGAGATCCCCAGTGCTGTTGTGCCTGTGGTTAGGCTGCAGAGGGATACTGAAGATCAGCAGTTTCTTTCAGGGCTGACACCTTCCTTGTGGGAGAAGGAGCCGTAAGTTTGCCTTTTCAGAAAAAAGCTTCTGCCGAGAAAGAGCACCGTGACATGCTGAGTCTCTGGGAAAGCAGAGATCCCCAGTTTTGTTGTGCCTGTGGAGAGGCTTCAGGGGGACGGTGAAGACCAGCAATTTCTTTCAGGGCTGGCACCTTCCTTGTGGGAGAAGGAGCCGTAAGTTTGCCTTTTCAGAAAAAAGCTTCTGCCGAGAAAGAGCACCGTGACATGCTGAGTCTCTGGGAAAGCAGAGATCCCCAGTGCTGTTGTGCCTGTGGATAGGCTGCAGAGGGATACTGAAGATCAGCAGTTTCTTTCAGGGCTGGCACCTTCCTTGTGGGAGAAGGAGCCGTAAGTTTGCCTTTTCAGAAAAAGGCTTCTGCCGAGAAAGAGCACCGTGACATGCTGAGTCTCTGGGAAAGCAGAGATCCCCAGTGCTGTTGTGCCTGTGGTTAGGCTGCAGAGGGATACTGAAGATCAGCAGTTTCTTTCAGGGCTGGCACCTTCCTTGTGGGAGAAGGAGCCGTAAGTTTGCCTTTTCAGAAAAAAGCTTCTGCCGAGAAAGAGCACCGTGACATGCTGAGTCTCTGGGAAAGCAGAGATCCCCAGTGCTGTTGTGCCTGTGGATAGGCTGCAGAGGGATACTGAAGATCAGCAGTTTCTTTCAGGGCTGGCACCTTCCTTGTGGGAGAAGCAGCCGTAAGTTTGCCTTTTCAGAAAAAGCTTCTGCCGAGAACGACCACCGTGACATGCTGAGTCTCTGGGAAAGCAGGGATCCCCAGTGCTGTTGTGCCTGTGGATAGGCCGCAGAGGGATAGAGAAGAACAGCAAGATCTTTCAGGGCTGGCACCTTCCTTGTGGGAGAAGCAGCCGTAAGTTTGCCTTTTCAGAAAAAAGCTTCTGCCGAGAGCGAGCACCGTGACATGCTGAGTATCTGGGAAAGCAGAGATCCCCAGTGCTGTTGTGGCTGTGGATAGGCTGCAGAGGGATAGAGAAGAACAGCAATTTCTTTCAGGGCTGGCACCTTCCTTGTGGGAGAAGGAGCCGTAAGTTTGCCTTTTCAGAAAAAAGCTTCTGCCGAGAACGAGCACCGTGACATGCTGAGACTCTGGGAAAGCAGAGATCCCCAATGCTCTTGTGGCTAAAGGTAGGCTACAGAGAGATAGTGAAGACCAGCAAGATCTTTCAGGGCTGGCACCTTCCTTGTGGGAGAAGCAGCCGTAAGTTTGCCTTTTCAGAAAAAAGCTTCTGCCGAGAACGAGCACCGTGACATGCTGAGTCTCTGTGAAAGCAGGGATCCCCAGTGCTGTTGTGCCTGTGGAGAGGCTGCAGAGGGATAGAGAAGAACAGCAAGACCTTTCAGGGCTGGCACCTTCCTTGTGGGAGAAGGAGCCAGACGTTTGCCTTTTCAGAAAAAGCTTCTGCCGAGAACGGGCACCTTGACATACTGAGTCTCTGGGAAAGCAGGGATCCCCAGTGCTGTTGTTCCTGTGGATAGGCTGCAGAGGGATAGTGAAGAACAGCAAGATCTTTCAGGGCTGGCACATTCCTTGTGGGAGAAGGAGTCGTAAGTTTGCCTTTTCAGAAAAAAGCTTCTGCCGAGAAAGAGCACCGTGACATGCTGAGTCTCTGGGAAAGCAGAGATCCCCAGTGCTGTTGTGCCTGTGGATAGGCTGCAGAGGGATAGTGAAGACCAGCAAGATCTTGCAGGGCTGGCACCTTCCTTGTGGGAGAAGGAGCCGTAAGTTTGCCTTTTCAGAAAAAAGCTTCTGCCGAGAGCGAGCACCGTGACATGCTGAGTCTCTGGGAAAGCAGAGATCCCCAATGCTGTTGCGGCTAAAGATAGGCTGCAGAGGGATAGTGAAGACCAGCAAGATCTTTCAGGGCTGGCACCTTCCTTGTGGGAGAAGGAGCCGTAAGTTTACCTTTTCAGTAAAAGGCTCTGCCGAGAGTGAGCACTGTGACATGCTGAGTCTCTGGGAAAGCAGAGATCCCCAGTGCTGTTGTGCCTGTGGATAGGCTGCAGGCGGATAGTGAAGACCTGCATTAGCTTTCCGGGCTGGCAGCTTCGTTGTGGGAGAAGGAGCCAGAATTTTGCCTTTTCAGAAAAAGCTTCTGCCGAGAACGAGCACCGTGACATGCTGAGTCTCTGGGAAAGCAGAGATCCCCAATGCTCTTGCGGCTAAAGGTAGGCTGCAGAGGGATAGTGAAGACCAGCAAGATCTTTCAGGGCTGGCACCTTCCTTGTGGGAGAAGCAGCAGTAAGTTTGCCTTTTCAGCAAAAAGCTTCTGCCGAGAACGACCACCGTGACATGCTGAGTCTCTGGGAAAGCAGGGATCCCCAGTGCTGTTGTGCCTGTGGATAGGCTGCAGAGGGATAGAGAAGAACAGCAAGATCTTTCAGGGCTGGCACCTTCCTTGTGGGAGAAGGAGCCGTAAGTTTGCCTTTTCAGAGAAAAGCTTCTGCCGAGAACGAGCACCGTGACATGCTGAGTCTCTGGGAAAGCAGAGATCCCCTATGCTGTTGCGGCTAAAGATAGGCTGCAGAGGGATAGTGAAGACCAGCAAGATCTTTCAGGGCTGGCACCTTCCTTGTGGGAGAAGGAGCCGTAAGTTTGCCTTTTCAGAAAAAAGCTTCTGCCGAGAAAGAGCACCGTGACATGCTGAGTCTCTGGGAAAGCAGAGATCCCCAGTGCTGTTGTGCCTGTGGTTAGGCTGCAGAGGGATACTGAAGATCAGCAGTTTCTTTCAGGGCTGGCACCTTCCTTGTGGGAGAAGGAGCCGTAAGTTTGCCTTTTCAGAAAAAAGCTTCTGCCGAGAAAGAGCACCGTGACATGCTGAGTCTCTGGGAAAGCAGAGATCCCCAGTGCTGTTGTGCCTGTGGATAGGCTGCAGAGGGATAGTGAAAAACTGCATTAGTTTTCAGGGCTGGCACCTTCCCTGTGGGAGAAGGAGCCGTAAGTTTGCCTTTTCAGAAAAAAGCTTCTGCCGAGAGCGAGCACCGTGACATGCTGAGTCTCTGGGAAAGCAGAGATCCCCAAAGCTGTTGTGCCTGTGGATAGGCTGCAGAGGGACGGTGAAGACCAGCAATTTCTTTCAGGGCTGGCACCTTCCTTGTGGGAGAAGGAGCCGTAAGTTTGCCTTTTCAGAAAAAAGCTTCTGCCGAGAGCGAGCACCGTGACATGCTGAGTCTCTGGGAAAGCAGAGATCCCCAGTGCTGTTGTGCCTGTGTATAGGCTGCAGAGGGATACTGAAGATCAGCAGTTTCTTTCAGGGCTGGCACCTTCCTTGTGGGAGAAGGAGCCGTAAGTTTGCCTTTTCAGAAAAAAGCTTCTGCCGAGAGCGAGCACCGTGACATGCTGAGTCTCTGGGAAAGCAGAGATCCCCAGTTTTTTTGTGCCTGTGGATAGGCTGCAGAGGGATACTGAAGATCAGCAGTTTCTTTCAGGGCTGGCACCTTCCTTGTGGGAGAAGGAGCCGTAAGTTTGCCTTTTCAGAAAAAAGCTTCTGCCGAGAAAGAGCACCGTGACATGCTGAGTCTCTGGGAAAGCAGAGATCCCCAGTGCTGTTGTGCCTGTGGTTAGGCTGCAGAGGGATACTGAAGATCAGCAATTTCTTTCAGGGCTGGCACCTTCCTTGTGGGAGAAGGAGCCGTAAGTTTGCCTTTTCAGAAAAAAGCTTCTGCCGAGAAAGAGCACCGTGACATGCTGAGTCTCTGGGAAAGCAGAGATCCCCAGTTTTGTTGTGCCTGTGGAGAGGCTTCAGGGGGACGGTGAAGACCAGCAATTTCTTTCAGGGCTGGCACCTTCCTTGTGGGAGAAGGAGCCGTAAGTTTGCCTTTTCAGAAAAAAGCTTCTGCCGAGAAAGAGCACCGTGACATGCTGAGTCTCTGGGAAAGCAGAGATCCCCAGTGCTGTTGTGCCTGTGGATAGGCTGCAGAGGGATACTGAAGATCAGCAATTTCTTTCAGGGCTGGCACCTTCCTTGTGGGAGAAGGAGCCGTAAGTTTGCCTTTTCAGAAAAAAGCTTCTGCCGAGAGCGAGCACCGTGACATGCTGAGTGTCTGGGAAAGCAGAGATCCCAGTTTTGTTGTGCCTGTGGAGAGGCTTCAGGGGGACGGTGAAGACCAGCAATTTCTTTCAGGGCTGGCACCTTCCTTGTGGGAGAAGGAGCCGTAAGTTTGCCTTTTCAGAAAAAAGCTTCTGCCGAGAAAGAGCACCGTGACATGCTGAGTCTCTGGGAAAGCAGAGATCCCCAGTGCTGTTGTGCCTGTGGATAGGCTGCAGAGGGACGGTGAAGACCAGCAATTTCTTTCAGGGCTGGCACCTTCCTTGTGGGAGAAGGAGCCGTAAGTTTGCCTTTTCAGAAAAAAGCTTCTGCCGAGAGCGAGCACCGTGACATGCTGAGTCTCTGGGAAAGCAGAGATCCCCAGTTTTTTTGTGCCTGTGGTTAGGCTGCAGAGGGATACTGAAGATCAGCAGTTTCTTTCAGGGCTGGCACCTTCCTTGTGGGAGAAGGAGCCGTAAGTTTGCCTTTTCAGAAAAAAGCTTCTGCCGAGAAAGAGCACCGTGACATGCTGAGTCTCTGGGAAAGCAGAGATCCCCAGTGCTGTTGTGCCTGTGGATAGGCTGCAGAGGGATACTGAAGATCAGCAGTTTCTTTCAGGGCTGGCACCTTCCTTGTGGGAGAAGGAGCCGTAAGTTTGCCTTTTCAGAAAAAAGCTTCTGCCGAGAAAGAGCACCGTGACATGCTGAGTCTCTGGGAAAGCAGAGATCCCCAGTGCTGTTGTGCCTGTGGATAGGCTGCAGAGGGATACTGAAGATCAGCAGTTTCTTTCAGGGCTGGCACCTTCCTTGTGGGAGAAGGAGCCGTAAGTTTGCCTTTTCAGAAAAAAGCTTCTGCCGAGAGCGAGCACCGTGACATGCTGAGTCTCTGGGAAAGCAGAGATCCCCAGTTTTGTTGTGCCTGTGGAGAGGCTTCAGGGGGACGGTGAAGACCAGCAATTTCTTTCAGGGCTGGCACCTTCCTTGTGGGAGAAGGAGCCGTAAGTTTGCCTTTTCAGAAAAAAGCTTCTGCCGAGAAAGAGCACCGTGACATGCTGAGTCTCTGGGAAAGCAGAGATCCCCAGTTTTGTTGTGCCTTTGGAGAGGCTTCAGGGGGACGGTGAAGACCAGCAATTTCTTTCAGGGCTGGCACCTTCCTTGTGGGAGAAGGAGCCGTAAGTTTGCCTTTTCAGAAAAAAGCTTCTGCCGAGAAAGAGCACCGTGACATGCTGAGTCTCTGGGAAAGCAGAGATCCCCAGTGCTGTTGTGCCTGTGGTTAGGCTGCAGAGGGATACTGAAGATCAGCAGTTTCTTTCAGGGCTGACACCTTCCTTGTGGGAGAAGGAGCCGTAAGTTTGCCTTTTCAGAAAAAAGCTTCTGCCGAGAAAGAGCACCGTGACATGCTGAGTCTCTGGGAAAGCAGAGATCCCCAGTTTTGTTGTGCCTGTGGAGAGGCTTCAGGGGGACGGTGAAGACCAGCAATTTCTTTCAGGGCTGGCACCTTCCTTGTGGGAGAAGGAGCCGTAAGTTTGCCTTTTCAGAAAAAAGCTTCTGCCGAGAAAGAGCACCGTGACATGCTGAGTCTCTGGGAAAGCAGAGATCCCCAGTGCTGTTGTGCCTGTGGATAGGCTGCAGAGGGATACTGAAGATCAGCAGTTTCTTTCAGGGCTGGCACCTTCCTTGTGGGAGAAGGAGCCGTAAGTTTGCCTTTTCAGAAAAAGGCTTCTGCCGAGAAAGAGCACCGTGACATGCTGAGTCTCTGGGAAAGCAGAGATCCCCAGTGCTGTTGTGCCTGTGGTTAGGCTGCAGAGGGATACTGAAGATCAGCAGTTTCTTTCAGGGCTGGCACCTTCCTTGTGGGAGAAGGAGCCGTAAGTTTGCCTTTTCAGAAAAAAGCTTCTGCCGAGAAAGAGCACCGTGACATGCTGAGTCTCTGGGAAAGCAGAGATCCCCAGTGCTGTTGTGCCTGTGGATAGGCTGCAGAGGGATACTGAAGATCAGCAGTTTCTTTCAGGGCTGGCACCTTCCTTGTGGGAGAAGCAGCCGTAAGTTTGCCTTTTCAGAAAAAGCTTCTGCCGAGAACGACCACCGTGACATGCTGAGTCTCTGGGAAAGCAGGGATCCCCAGTGCTGTTGTGCCTGTGGATAGGCCGCAGAGGGATAGAGAAGAACAGCAAGATCTTTCAGGGCTGGCACCTTCCTTGTGGGAGAAGCAGCCGTAAGTTTGCCTTTTCAGAAAAAAGCTTCTGCCGAGAGCGAGCACCGTGACATGCTGAGTATCTGGGAAAGCAGAGATCCCCAGTGCTGTTGTGGCTGTGGATAGGCTGCAGAGGGATAGAGAAGAACAGCAATTTCTTTCAGGGCTGGCACCTTCCTTGTGGGAGAAGGAGCCGTAAGTTTGCCTTTTCAGAAAAAAGCTTCTGCCGAGAACGAGCACCGTGACATGCTGAGACTCTGGGAAAGCAGAGATCCCCAATGCTCTTGTGGCTAAAGGTAGGCTACAGAGAGATAGTGAAGACCAGCAAGATCTTTCAGGGCTGGCACCTTCCTTGTGGGAGAAGCAGCCGTAAGTTTGCCTTTTCAGAAAAAAGCTTCTGCCGAGAACGAGCACCGTGACATGCTGAGTCTCTGTGAAAGCAGGGATCCCCAGTGCTGTTGTGCCTGTGGAGAGGCTGCAGAGGGATAGAGAAGAACAGCAAGACCTTTCAGGGCTGGCACCTTCCTTGTGGGAGAAGGAGCCAGACGTTTGCCTTTTCAGAAAAAGCTTCTGCCGAGAACGGGCACCTTGACATACTGAGTCTCTGGGAAAGCAGGGATCCCCAGTGCTGTTGTTCCTGTGGATAGGCTGCAGAGGGATAGTGAAGAACAGCAAGATCTTTCAGGGCTGGCACATTCCTTGTGGGAGAAGGAGTCGTAAGTTTGCCTTTTCAGAAAAAAGCTTCTGCCGAGAAAGAGCACCGTGACATGCTGAGTCTCTGGGAAAGCAGAGATCCCCAGTGCTGTTGTGCCTGTGGATAGGCTGCAGAGGGATAGTGAAGACCAGCAAGATCTTGCAGGGCTGGCACCTTCCTTGTGGGAGAAGGAGCCGTAAGTTTGCCTTTTCAGAAAAAAGCTTCTGCCGAGAGCGAGCACCGTGACATGCTGAGTCTCTGGGAAAGCAGAGATCCCCAATGCTGTTGCGGCTAAAGATAGGCTGCAGAGGGATAGTGAAGACCAGCAAGATCTTTCAGGGCTGGCACCTTCCTTGTGGGAGAAGGAGCCGTAAGTTTACCTTTTCAGTAAAAGGCTCTGCCGAGAGTGAGCACTGTGACATGCTGAGTCTCTGGGAAAGCAGAGATCCCCAGTGCTGTTGTGCCTGTGGATAGGCTGCAGGCGGATAGTGAAGACCTGCATTAGCTTTCCGGGCTGGCAGCTTCGTTGTGGGAGAAGGAGCCAGAATTTTGCCTTTTCAGAAAAAGCTTCTGCCGAGAACGAGCACCGTGACATGCTGAGTCTCTGGGAAAGCAGAGATCCCCAATGCTCTTGCGGCTAAAGGTAGGCTGCAGAGGGATAGTGAAGACCAGCAAGATCTTTCAGGGCTGGCACCTTCCTTGTGGGAGAAGCAGCAGTAAGTTTGCCTTTTCAGCAAAAAGCTTCTGCCGAGAACGACCACCGTGACATGCTGAGTCTCTGGGAAAGCAGGGATCCCCAGTGCTGTTGTGCCTGTGGATAGGCTGCAGAGGGATAGAGAAGAACAGCAAGATCTTTCAGGGCTGGCACCTTCCTTGTGGGAGAAGGAGCCGTAAGTTTGCCTTTTCAGAGAAAAGCTTCTGCCGAGAACGAGCACCGTGACATGCTGAGTCTCTGGGAAAGCAGAGATCCCCTATGCTGTTGCGGCTAAAGATAGGCTGCAGAGGGATAGTGAAGACCAGCAAGATCTTTCAGGGCTGGCACCTTCCTTGTGGGAGAAGGAGCCGTAAGTTTGCCTTTTCAGAAAAAAGCTTCTGCCGAGAAAGAGCACCGTGACATGCTGAGTCTCTGGGAAAGCAGAGATCCCCAGTGCTGTTGTGCCTGTGGTTAGGCTGCAGAGGGATACTGAAGATCAGCAGTTTCTTTCAGGGCTGGCACCTTCCTTGTGGGAGAAGGAGCCGTAAGTTTGCCTTTTCAGAAAAAAGCTTCTGCCGAGAGCGAGCACCGTGACATGCTGAGTCTCTGGGAAAGCAGAGATCCCCAGTTTTGTTGTGCCTGTGGAGAGGCTTCAGGGGGACGGTGAAGACCAGCAATTTCTTTCAGGGCTGGCACCTTCCTTGTGGGAGAAGGAGCCGTAAGTTTGCCTTTTCAGAAAAAAGCTTCTGCCGAGAGCGAGCACCGTGACATGCTGAGTCTCTGGGAAAGCAGAGATCCCCAGTGCTGTTGTGCCTGTGGATAGGCTGCAGAGGGATACTGAAGATCAGCAGTTTCTTTCAGGGCTGGCACCTTCCTTGTGGGGGAAGGAGCCGTAAGTTTGCCTTTTCAGAAAAAAGCTTCTGCCGAGAAAGAGCACCGTGACATGCTGAGTCTCTGGGAAAGCAGAGATCCCCAGTGCTGTTGTGCCTGTGGAGAGGCTTCAGGGGGATGGTGAAGACCAGCAATTTCTTTCAGGGCTGGCACCTTCCTTGTGGGAGAAGGAGCCGTAAGTTTGCCTTTTCAGAAAAAAGCTTCTGCCGAGAAAGAGCACCGTGACATGCTGAGTCTCTGGGAAAGCAGAGATCCCCAGTTTTGTTGTGCCTGTGGAGAGGATTCAGGGGGACGGTGAAGACCAGCAATTTCTTTCAGGGCTGGCACCTTCCTTGTGGGAGAAGGAGCTGTAAGTTTGCCTTTTCAGAAAAAAGCTTCTGCCGAAAACGAGCACCGTGACATGCTGAGTCTCTGGGAAAGCAGAGATCCCCAGTGCTGTTGTGCCTGTGGATAGGCTGCAGAGGGATACTGAAGATCAGCAGTTTCTTTCAGGGCTGGCACCTTCCTTGTGGGAGAAGGAGCCGTAAGTTTGCCTTTTCAGAAAAAAGCTTCTGCCGAGAAAGAGCACCGTGACATGCTGAGTCTCTGGGAAAGCAGAGATCCCCAGTGCTGTTGTGCCTGTGGATAGGCTGCAGAGGGATACTGAAGATCAGCAGTTTCTTTCAGGGCTGGCACCTTCCTTGTGGGAGAAGGAGCCGTAAGTTTGCCTTTTCAGAAAAAAGCTTCTGCCGAGAAAGAGCACCGTGACATGCTGAGTCTCTGGGAAAGCAGAGATCCCCAGTGCTGTTGTGCCTGTGGAGAGGCTTCAGGGGGATGGTGAAGACCAGCAATTTCTTTCAGGGCTGGCACCTTCCTTGTGGGAGAAGGAGCCGTAAGTTTGCCTTTTCAGAAAAAAGCTTCTGCCGAGAAAGAGCACCGTGACATGCTGAGTCTCTGGGAAAGCAGAGATCCCCAGTTTTGTTGTGCCTGTGGAGAGGATTCAGGGGGACGGTGAAGACCAGCAATTTCTTTCAGGGCTGGCACCTTCCTTGTGGGAGAAGGAGCTGTAAGTTTGCCTTTTCAGAAAAAAGCTTCTGCCGAGAACGAGCACCGTGACATGCTGAGTCTCTGGGAAAGCAGAGATCCCCAGTGCTGTTGTGCCTGTGGATAGGCTGCAGAGGGATACTGAAGATCAGCAGTTTCTTTCAGGGCTGGCACCTTCCTTGTGGGAGAAGGAGCCGTAAGTTTGCCTTTTCAGAAAAAAGCTTCTGCCGAGAAAGAGCACCGTGACATGCTGAGTCTCTGGGAAAGCAGAGATCCCCAGTGCTGTTGTGCCTGTGGATAGGCTGCAGAGGGATACTGAAGATCAGCAGTTTCTTTCAGGGCTGGCACCTTCCTTGTGGGAGAAGCAGCCGTAAGTTTGCCTTTTCAGAAAAAGCTTCTGCCGAGAACGACCACCGTGACATGCTGAGTCTCTGGGAAAGCAGGGATCCCCAGTGCTGTTGTGCCTGTGGATAGGCCGCAGAGGGATAGAGAAGAACAGCAAGATCTTTCAGGGCTGGCACCTTCCTTGTGGGAGAAGGAGCCGTAAGTTTGCCTTTTCAGAAAAAAGCTTCTGCCGAGAGCGAGCACCGTGACATGCTGAGTATCTGGGAAAGCAGAGATCCCCAGTGCTGTTGTGGCTGTGGATAGGCTGCAGAGGGATAGAGAAGAACAGCAATTTCTTTCAGGGCTGGCACCTTCCTTGTGGGAGAAGGAGCCGTAAGTTTGCCTTTTCAGAAAAAAGCTTCTGCCGAGAACGAGCACCGTGACATGCTGAGACTCTGGGAAAGCAGAGATCCCCAATGCTCTTGTGGCTAAAGGTAGGCTACAGAGAGATAGTGAAGACCAGCAAGATCTTTCAGGGCTGGCACCTTCTTTGTGGGAGAAGCAGCCGTAAGTTTGCCTTTTCAGAAAAAAGCTTCTGCCGAGAACGAGCACCGTGACATGCTGAGTCTCTGTGAAAGCAGGGATCCCCAGTGCTTTTGTGCCTGTGGATAGGCTGCAGAGGGATAGAGAAGAACAGCAAGACCTTTCAGGGCTGGCACCTTCCTTGTGGGAGAAGGAGCCAGACGTTTGCCTTTTCAGAAAAAGCTTCTGCCGAGAACGGGCACCTTGACATACTGAGTCTCTGGGAAAGCAGGGATCCCCAGTGCTGTTGTTCCTGTGGATAGGCTGCAGAGGGATAGTGAAGAACAGCAAGATCTTTCAGGGCTGGCACATTCCTTGTGGGAGAAGGAGCCGTAAGTTTGCCTTTTCAGAAAAAAGCTTCTGCCGAGAACGAGCACCGTGACATGCTGAGTCTCTGGGAAAGCAGAGATCCCCAATGCTGTTGCGGCTAAAGATAGGCTGCAGAGGGATAGTGAAGACCAGCAAGATCTTGCAGGGCTGGCACCTTCCTTGTGGGAGAAGGAGCCGTAAGTTTGCCTTTTCAGAAAAAAGCTTCTGCCGAGAGCGAGCACCGTGACATGCTGAGTCTCTGGGAAAGCAGAGATCCCCAATGCTGTTGCGGCTAAAGATAGGCTGCAGAGGGATAGTGAAGACCAGCAAGATCTTTCAGGGCTGGCACCTTCCTTGTGGGAGAAGGAGCCGTAAGTTTACCTTTTCAGTAAAAGGCTCTGCCGAGAGTGAGCACTGTGACATGCTGAGTCTCTGGGAAAGCAGAGATCCCCAAAGCTGTTGTGCCTGTGGATAGGCTGCAGAGGGATAGTGAAAAACTGCATTAGTTTTCAGGGCTGGCACCTTCCCTGTGGGAGAAGGAGCCGTAAGTTTGCCTTTTCAGCAAAAAGCTTCTGCCGAGAACGACCACCGTGACATGCTGAGTCTCTGGGAAAGCAGGGATCCCCAGTGCTGTTGTGCCTGTGGATAGGCTGCAGAGGGATAGAGAAGAACAGCAAGATCTTTCAGGGCTGGCACCTTCCCTGTGGGAGAAGGAGCTGTAAGTTTGCCTTTTCAGAGAAAAGCTTCTGCCGAGAACGAGCACCGTGACATGCTGAGTATCTGGGAAAGCAGAGATCCCCTATGCTGTTGCGGCTAAAGATAGGCTGCAGAGGGATAGTGAAGACCAGCAAGATCTTTCAGGGCTGGCACCTTCCTTGTGGGAGAAGGAGCCGTAAGTTTACCTTTTCAGAAAAAGCTTCTGCCGAGAGTGAGCACCGTGACATGCTGAGTCTCTGGGAAAGCAGAGATCCCCAATGCTCTTGTGGCTAAAGGTAGGCTGCAGAGGGATAGTGCAGACCTGCAAGAGATTTCAGGGCTGGCAGCTTCCTTGTGGGAGAAGGAGCCGGACTTTTGCCTTTTCAGAAAAAGTTTCTGCCGCGAACAAGCACCCTGTCATACTGAGTCTCTGGGAAGCGGAGATCCCCAGTGCTGCTGCGGCTAAAGATATGCTGCAGGGAGATAGTGCAGAACTGCAAGAGATTTCAGGGTTGGCAGCTTCCTTGTGGGAGAAGGAGCCGAACTTTTGCCTTTTCAGAAAATTTTTCTGAAGAGAACGGGCACCATGAGATGCTGAGTCTCTGGGAAAGCAGAGATCCCCAGTGCTGTTGTGCCTGTGTATAGGCTGCAGAGGGATAGTGCAGACCTGCAAGAGATTTCAGGGCTGGCAGCTTCCTTGTGGGAGAAGGAGCCGAAAGTTTGCCTTTTCAGAAAAAGGCTCTGCCGAGAGCGAGCACCGTGACATGCTGAGTCTCTGGGAAAGCAGAGATCCCCAGTGCTGTTGTGCCTGTGCATAGGCTGCAGAGGGATAGTGAAGACCACCAAGATCTTTCAGGGCTGGCACCTTCCTTGTGGGAGAAAGAGACAGACGTTTGCCTTCTCAGAAAAATTTTCTGCCGAGAACGAGCACCGTTACATGCTGAGACTCTGGGAAAGCAGAGATCCCCAGTGCTGCTGCGGCTAAAGATAGGCTGCAGAGGGATAGTGCAGACCTGCAGGAGATTTCAGGGCTGGCAGCTTCCTTGTGGGAGAAGGAGCCGAAAGTTTACCTTTTCAGAAAAAGGCTCTGCCGAGAGCGAGCACCATGAGATGCTGAGTCTCTGAGAAAGCAGAGATCCCCAGTGCTGTTGTGCCTGTGGATAGACTGCAGGGGGACGGTGAAGACCAGCGAGATCTTTCAGTGCTGGCACCTTCCTTGTGGGAGAAGGAGCCAGACGTTTGCCTTTTCAGAAAAAGTTTCTGCCGAGAACAAGCACCGTGACATGCTGAGTCTCTGGGAAAGCAGAGATCCCCAGTGCTGTTGTGCCTGTGGATAGGCTGCAGAGGGATAGTGAAGACCAGCAAGATCTTTCAGGGCTGGCACCTTCCTTGTGGGAGAAGGAGCCGTAAGTTTGCCTTTTCAGAAAAAGGCTTTGCCGAGAACGAGCACCGTGACATGTTGAGTCTCTGGGAAAGCAGAGATCCCCAGTGCTGTTGCGGCTAAAGATAGGCTGCAGGGCGATAGTGCAGATCTGCAAGAGCTTTCAGGGCTGGCACCTTCTTTGTGGGAGAAGGATCCAGACGTTTGCCTTTTCAGAAGAAGTTTCTGCCGAGAACGAGCACCGTGACATGCTGAGTCTCTTGCAAAGCAGATATTCCTTGTTCCGTTTTGCCTGTGATTTTGCTGCAGGGGGACGGTGAAGACCAGCAAGAACTCTCAGCCCTGGCACCTTCCTTGTGGGACTAGGAGCCGGACGTTTGCCCTTTCAAAAAAAGGCTCTGCGGAGAACGAGCACCGTGAGATGCTGAGTCTCTGGGAAGGCAGAGATGTCCAGTCCTGTTTTGTCTGTGGATAGGCTCCACGGGGACGGTGAAGAGCAGCAAGAGCTTTCAGGGCTGGCACCCTCCTTGTGGGGAAGGAGCCGGACTTTTGTCTTTTCGGAAAACGGCTCTGTCAATAATGAGCACTGGGAGATGCTGAGTCTCTGGGAAAGCAGACATGCCCAGTTCTGTTGTGCCTGTGGATAGGCTCGCATGGGGATGGTGAGGACCAGTAAGAACTCTCAGGGCTGGCCCAGACCTTGTGGGAGAAGGAGCCGCACGTTTGCCTTTTGAAAAAAATGTTCTGCCGAAAACGAGCACCGTGAGATGCTGAATCTCTGGGAAAGCAGAGATGCCCCATGCTGCTGTGCCTGTGGTTGGGCTGCAGAGGGATAGTGAAGACCAGCAAGATCTTTCAGGGCTGGCACCTTCCTTGAGGGAGAAGGAGTCGGACGTTTGTCTTTTCAAAAAAATGCTCTGCCGAGAACGACCACCGTCATATGCTGAGGCTCTGGGAAAGCAGAGATCCCCAGTGCTGTTGTGCCTGTGGATAGGCTGCAGAGGGATACTGAAGATCAGCAGTTTCTTTCAGGGCTGGCACCTTCCTTGTGGGAGAAGGAGCCGTAAGTTTGCCTTTTCAGAATAAAGCTTCTGCCGAGAAAGAGCACCGTGACATGCTGAGTCTCTGGGAAAGCAGAGATCCCCAGTGCTGTTGTTCCTGTGGATAGGCTGCAGAGGGATACTGAAGATCAGCAGTTTCTTTCAGGGCTGGCACCTTCCTTGTGGGAGAAGGAGCCGTAAGTTTGCCTTTTCAGAAAAAAGCTTCTGCCGAGAGCGAGCACCGTGACATGCTGAGTATCTGGGAAAGCAGAGATCCCCAGTGCTGTTGTGGCTGTGGATAGGCTGCAGAGGGATAGAGAAGAACAGCAATTTCTTTCAGGGCTGGCACCTTCCTTGTGGGAGAAGGAGCCGTAAGTTTGCCTTTTCAGAAAAAAGCTTCTGCCGAGAACGAGCACCGTGACATGCTGAGACTCTGGGAAAGCAGAGATCCCCAATGCTCTTGTGGCTAAAGGTAGGCTACAGAGAGATAGTGAAGACCAGCAAGATCTTTCAGGGCTGGCACCTTCTTTGTGGGAGAAGCAGCCGTAAGTTTGCCTTTTCAGAAAAAAGCTTCTGCCGAGAACGAGCACCGTGACATGCTGAGTCTCTGTGAAAGCAGGGATCCCCAGTGCTTTTGTGCCTGTGGATAGGCTGCAGAGGGATAGAGAAGAACAGCAAGACCTTTCAGGGCTGGCACCTTCCTTGTGGGAGAAGGAGCCAGACGTTTGCCTTTTCAGAAAAAGCTTCTGCCGAGAACGGGCACCTTGACATACTGAGTCTCTGGGAAAGCAGGGATCCCCAGTGCTGTTGTTCCTGTGGATAGGCTGCAGAGGGATAGTGAAGAACAGCAAGATCTTTCAGGGCTGGCACATTCCTTGTGGGAGAAGGAGCCGTAAGTTTGCCTTTTCAGAAAAAAGCTTCTGCCGAGAACGAGCACCGTGACATGCTGAGTCTCTGGGAAAGCAGAGAGCCCCAATGCTGTTGCGGCTAAAGATAGGCTGCAGAGGGATAGTGAAGACCAGCAAGATCTTGCAGGGCTGGCACCTTCCTTGTGGGAGAAGGAGCCGTAAGTTTGCCTTTTCAGAAAAAAGCTTCTGCCGAGAGCGAGCACCGTGACATGCTGAGTCTCTGGGAAAGCAGAGATCCCCAGTGCTGTTGCGGCTAAAGATAGGCTGCAGAGGGATAGTGAAGACCAGCAAGATCTTTCAGGGCTGGCACCTTCCTTGTGGGAGAAGGAGCCGTAAGTTTACCTTTTCAGTAAAAGGCTCTGCCGAGAGTGAGCACTGTGACATGCTGAGTCTCTGGGAAAGCAGAGATCCCCAAAGCTGTTGTGCCTGTGGATAGGCTGCAGAGGGATAGTGAAAAACTGCATTAGTTTTCAGGGCTGGCACCTTCCCTGTGGGAGAAGGAGCCGTAAGTTTGCCTTTTCAGCAAAAAGCTTCTGCCGAGAACGACCACCGTGACATGCTGAGTCTCTGGGAAAGCAGGGATCCCCAGTGCTGTTGTGCCTGTGGATAGGCTGCAGAGGGATAGAGAAGAACAGCAAGATCTTTCAGGGCTGGCACCTTCCCTGTGGGAGAAGGAGCTGTAAGTTTGCCTTTTCAGAGAAAAGCTTCTGCCGAGAACGAGCACCGTGACATGCTGAGTATCTGGGAAAGCAGAGATCCCCTATGCTGTTGCGGCTAAAGATAGGCTGCAGAGGGATAGTGAAGACCAGCAAGATCTTTCAGGGCTGGCACCTTCCTTGTGGGAGAAGGAGCCGTAAGTTTACCTTTTCAGAAAAAGCTTCTGCCGAGAGTGAGCACCGTGACATGCTGAGTCTCTGGGAAAGCAGAGATCCCCAATGCTCTTGTGGCTAAAGGTAGGCTGCAGAGGGATAGTGCAGACCTGCAAGAGATTTCAGGGCTGGCAGCTTCCTTGTGGGAGAAGGAGCCGGACTTTTGCCTTTTCAGAAAAAGTTTCTGCCGCGAACAAGCACCCTGTCATACTGAGTCTCTGGGAAGCGGAGATCCCCAGTGCTGCTGCGGCTAAAGATATGCTGCAGGGAGATAGTGCAGAACTGCAAGAGATTTCAGGGTTGGCAGCTTCCTTGTGGGAGAAGGAGCCGAACTTTTGCCTTTTCAGAAAATTTTTCTGAAGAGAACGGGCACCATGAGATGCTGAGTCTCTGGGAAAGCAGAGATCCCCAGTGCTGTTGTGCCTGTGTATAGGCTGCAGAGGGATAGTGCAGACCTGCAAGAGATTTCAGGGCTGGCAGCTTCCTTGTGGGAGAAGGAGCCGAAAGTTTGCCTTTTCAGAAAAAGGCTCTGCCGAGAGCGAGCACCGTGACATGCTGAGTCTCTGGGAAAGCAGAGATCCCCAGTGCTGTTGTGCCTGTGCATAGGCTGCAGAGGGATAGTGAAGACCACCAAGATCTTTCAGGGCTGGCACCTTCCTTGTGGGAGAAAGAGACAGACGTTTGCCTTCTCAGAAAAATTTTCTGCCGAGAACGAGCACCGTTACATGCTGAGACTCTGGGAAAGCAGAGATCCCCAGTGCTGCTGCGGCTAAAGATAGGCTGCAGAGGGATAGTGCAGACCTGCAGGAGATTTCAGGGCTGGCAGCTTCCTTGTGGGAGAAGGAGCCGAAAGTTTACCTTTTCAGAAAAAGGCTCTGCCGAGAGCGAGCACCATGAGATGCTGAGTCTCTGAGAAAGCAGAGATCCCCAGTGCTGTTGTGCCTGTGGATAGACTGCAGGGGGACGGTGAAGACCAGCGAGATCTTTCAGTGCTGGCACCTTCCTTGTGGGAGAAGGAGCCAGACGTTTGCCTTTTCAGAAAAAGTTTCTGCCGAGAACAAGCACCGTGACATGCTGAGTCTCTGGGAAAGCAGAGATCCCCAGTGCTGTTGTGCCTGTGGATAGGCTGCAGAGGGATAGTGAAGACCAGCAAGATCTTTCAGGGCTGGCACCTTCCTTGTGGGAGAAGGAGCCGTAAGTTTGCCTTTTCAGAAAAAGGCTTTGCCGAGAACGAGCACCGTGACATGTTGAGTCTCTGGGAAAGCAGAGATCCCCAGTGCTGTTGCGGCTAAAGATAGGCTGCAGGGCGATAGTGCAGATCTGCAAGAGCTTTCAGGGCTGGCACCTTCTTTGTGGGAGAAGGATCCAGACGTTTGCCTTTTCAGAAGAAGTTTCTGCCGAGAACGAGCACCGTGACATGCTGAGTCTCTTGCAAAGCAGATATTCCTTGTTCCGTTTTGCCTGTGATTTTGCTGCAGGGGGACGGTGAAGACCAGCAAGAACTCTCAGCCCTGGCACCTTCCTTGTGGGACTAGGAGCCGGACGTTTGCCCTTTCAAAAAAAGGCTCTGCGGAGAACGAGCACCGTGAGATGCTGAGTCTCTGGGAAGGCAGAGATGTCCAGTCCTGTTTTGTCTGTGGATAGGCTCCACGGGGACGGTGAAGAGCAGCAAGAGCTTTCAGGGCTGGCACCCTCCTTGTGGGGAAGGAGCCGGACTTTTGTCTTTTCGGAAAACGGCTCTGTCAATAATGAGCACTGGGAGATGCTGAGTCTCTGGGAAAGCAGACATGCCCAGTTCTGTTGTGCCTGTGGATAGGCTCGCATGGGGATGGTGAGGACCAGTAAGAACTCTCAGGGCTGGCCCAGACCTTGTGGGAGAAGGAGCCGCACGTTTGCCTTTTGAAAAAAATGTTCTGCCGAAAACGAGCACCGTGAGATGCTGAATCTCTGGGAAAGCAGAGATGCCCCATGCTGCTGTGCCTGTGGTTGGGCTGCAGAGGGATAGTGAAGACCAGCAAGATCTTTCAGGGCTGGCACCTTCCTTGAGGGAGAAGGAGTCGGACGTTTGTCTTTTCAAAAAAATGCTCTGCCGAGAACGACCACCGTCATATGCTGAGGCTCTGGGAAAGCAGAGATCCCCAGTGCTGTTGTGCCTGTGGATAGGCTGCAGAGGGATAGTGAAGATCAGCAGTTTCTTTCAGGGCTGGCACCTTCCTTGTGGGAGAAGGAGCCGTAAGTTTGCCTTTTCAGAAAAAAGCTTCTGCCGAGAAAGAGCACCGTGACATGCTGAGTCTCTGGGAAAGCAGAGATCCCCAGTGCTGTTGTTCCTGTGGATAGGCTGCAGAGGGATACTGAAGATCAGCAGTTTCTTTCAGGGCTGGCACCTTCCTTGTGGGAGAAGGAGCCGTAAGTTTGCCTTTTCAGAAAAAAGCTTCTGCCGAGAGCGAGCACCGTGACATGCTGAGTATCTGGGAAAGCAGAGATCCCCAGTGCTGTTGTGGCTGTGGATAGGCTGCAGAGGGATAGTGAAGATCAGCAGTTTCTTTCAGGGCTGGCACCTTCCTTGTGGGAGAAGGAGCCGTAAGTTTGCCTTTTCAGAAAAAAGCTTCTGCCGAGAACGAGCACCGTGACATGCTGAGACTCTGGGAAAGCAGAGATCCCCAATACTCTTGTGGCTAAAGGTAGGCTACAGAGAGATAGTGAAGACCAGCAAGATCTTTCAGGGCTGGCACCTTCTTTGTGGGAGAAGCAGCCGTAAGTTTGCCTTTTCAGAAAAAAGCTTCTGCCGAGAACGAGCACCGTGACATGCTGAGTCTCTGTGAAAGCAGGGATCCCCAGTGCTTTTGTGCCTGTGGATAGGCTGCAGAGGGATAGAGAAGAACAGCAAGACCTTTCAGGGCTGGCACCTTCCTTGTGGGAGAAGGAGCCAGACGTTTGCCTTTTCAGAAAAAGCTTCTGCCGAGAACGGGCACCTTGACATACTGAGTCTCTGGGAAAGCAGGGATCCCCAGTGCTGTTGTTCCTGTGGATAGGCTGCAGAGGGATAGTGAAGAACAGCAAGATCTTTCAGGGCTGGCACATTCCTTGTGGGAGAAGGAGCCGTAAGTTTGCCTTTTCAGAAAAAAGCTTCTGCCGAGAACGAGCACCGTGACATGCTGAGTCTCTGGGAAAGCAGAGATCCCCAATGCTGTTGCGGCTAAAGATAGGCTGCAGAGGGATAGTGAAGACCAGCAAGATCTTGCAGGGCTGGCACCTTCCTTGTGGGAGAAGGAGCCGTAAGTTTGCCTTTTCAGAAAAAAGCTTCTGCCGAGAGCGAGCACCGTGACATGCTGAGTCTCTGGGAAAGCAGAGATCCCCAATGCTGTTGCGGCTAAAGATAGGCTGCAGAGGGATAGTGAAGACCAGCAAGATCTTTCAGGGCTGGCACCTTCCTTGTGGGAGAAGGAGCCGTAAGTTTACCTTTTCAGTAAAAGGCTCTGCCGAGAGTGAGCACTGTGACATGCTGAGTCTCTGGGAAAGCAGAGATCCCCAAAGCTGTTGTGCCTGTGGATAGGCTGCAGAGGGATAGTGAAAAACTGCATTAGTTTTCAGGGCTGGCACCTTCCCTGTGGGAGAAGGAGCCGTAAGTTTGCCTTTTCAGCAAAAAGCTTCTGCCGAGAACGACCACCGTGACATGCTGAGTCTCTGGGAAAGCAGGGATCCCCAGTGCTGTTGTGCCTGTGGATAGGCTGCAGAGGGATAGAGAAGAACAGCAAGATCTTTCAGGGCTGGCACCTTCCCTGTGGGAGAAGGAGCTGTAAGTTTGCCTTTTCAGAGAAAAGCTTCTGCCGAGAACGAGCACCGTGACATGCTGAGTATCTGGGAAAGCAGAGATCCCCTATGCTGTTGCGGCTAAAGATAGGCTGCAGAGGGATAGTGAAGACCAGCAAGATCTTTCAGGGCTGGCACCTTCCTTGTGGGAGAAGGAGCCGTAAGTTTACCTTTTCAGAAAAAGCTTCTGCCGAGAGTGAGCACCGTGACATGCTGAGTCTCTGGGAAAGCAGAGATCCCCAATGCTCTTGTGGCTAAAGGTAGGCTGCAGAGGGATAGTGCAGACCTGCAAGAGATTTCAGGGCTGGCAGCTTCCTTGTGGGAGAAGGAGCCGGACTTTTGCCTTTTCAGAAAAAGTTTCTGCCGCGAACAAGCACCCTGTCATACTGAGTCTCTGGGAAGCGGAGATCCCCAGTGCTGCTGCGGCTAAAGATATGCTGCAGGGAGATAGTGCAGAACTGCAAGAGATTTCAGGGTTGGCAGCTTCCTTGTGGGAGAAGGAGCCGAACTTTTGCCTTTTCAGAAAATTTTTCTGAAGAGAACGGGCACCATGAGATGCTGAGTCTCTGGGAAAGCAGAGATCCCCAGTGCTGTTGTGCCTGTGTATAGGCTGCAGAGGGATAGTGCAGACCTGCAAGAGATTTCAGGGCTGGCAGCTTCCTTGTGGGAGAAGGAGCCGAAAGTTTGCCTTTTCAGAAAAAGGCTCTGCCGAGAGCGAGCACCGTGACATGCTGAGTCTCTGGGAAAGCAGAGATCCCCAGTGCTGTTGTGCCTGTGCATAGGCTGCAGAGGGATAGTGAAGACCACCAAGATCTTTCAGGGCTGGCACCTTCCTTGTGGGAGAAAGAGACAGACGTTTGCCTTCTCAGAAAAATTTTCTGCCGAGAACGAGCACCGTTACATGCTGAGACTCTGGGAAAGCAGAGATCCCCAGTGCTGCTGCGGCTAAAGATAGGCTGCAGAGGGATAGTGCAGACCTGCAGGAGATTTCAGGGCTGGCAGCTTCCTTGTGGGAGAAGGAGCCGAAAGTTTACCTTTTCAGAAAAAGGCTCTGCCGAGAGCGAGCACCATGAGATGCTGAGTCTCTGAGAAAGCAGAGATCCCCAGTGCTGTTGTGCCTGTGGATAGACTGCAGGGGGACGGTGAAGACCAGCGAGATCTTTCAGTGCTGGCACCTTCCTTGTGGGAGAAGGAGCCAGACGTTTGCCTTTTCAGAAAAAGTTTCTGCCGAGAACAAGCACCGTGACATGCTGAGTCTCTGGGAAAGCAGAGATCCCCAGTGCTGTTGTGCCTGTGGATAGGCTGCAGAGGGATAGTGAAGACCAGCAAGATCTTTCAGGGCTGGCACCTTCCTTGTGGGAGAAGGAGCCGTAAGTTTGCCTTTTCAGAAAAAGGCTTTGCCGAGAACGAGCACCGTGACATGTTGAGTCTCTGGGAAAGCAGAGATCCCCAGTGCTGTTGCGGCTAAAGATAGGCTGCAGGGCGATAGTGCAGATCTGCAAGAGCTTTCAGGGCTGGCACCTTCTTTGTGGGAGAAGGATCCAGACGTTTGCCTTTTCAGAAGAAGTTTCTGCCGAGAACGAGCACCGTGACATGCTGAGTCTCTTGCAAAGCAGATATTCCTTGTTCCGTTTTGCCTGTGATTTTGCTGCAGGGGGACGGTGAAGACCAGCAAGAACTCTCAGCCCTGGCACCTTCCTTGTGGGACTAGGAGCCGGACGTTTGCCCTTTCAAAAAAAGGCTCTGCGGAGAACGAGCACCGTGAGATGCTGAGTCTCTGGGAAGGCAGAGATGTCCAGTCCTGTTTTGTCTGTGGATAGGCTCCACGGGGACGGTGAAGAGCAGCAAGAGCTTTCAGGGCTGGCACCCTCCTTGTGGGGAAGGAGCCGGACTTTTGTCTTTTCGGAAAACGGCTCTGTCAATAATGAGCACTGGGAGATGCTGAGTCTCTGGGAAAGCAGACATGCCCAGTTCTGTTGTGCCTGTGGATAGGCTCGCATGGGGATGGTGAGGACCAGTAAGAACTCTCAGGGCTGGCCCAGACCTTGTGGGAGAAGGAGCCGCACGTTTGCCTTTTGAAAAAAATGTTCTGCCGAAAACGAGCACCGTGAGATGCTGAATCTCTGGGAAAGCAGAGATGCCCCATGCTGCTGTGCCTGTGGTTGGGCTGCAGAGGGATAGTGAAGACCAGCAAGATCTTTCAGGGCTGGCACCTTCCTTGAGGGAGAAGGAGTCGGACGTTTGTCTTTTCAAAAAAATGCTCTGCCGAGAACGACCACCGTCATATGCTGAGGCTCTGGGAAAGCAGAGATCCCCAGTGCTGTTGTGCCTGTGGATAGGCTGCAGAGGGATACTGAAGATCAGCAGTTTCTTTCAGGGCTGGCACCTTCCTTGTGGGAGAAGGAGCCGTAAGTTTGCCTTTTCAGAATAAAGCTTCTGCCGAGAAAGAGCACCGTGACATGCTGAGTCTCTGGGAAAGCAGAGATCCCCAGTGCTGTTGTTCCTGTGGATAGGCTGCAGAGGGATACTGAAGATCAGCAGTTTCTTTCAGGGCTGGCACCTTCCTTGTGGGAGAAGGAGCCGTAAGTTTGCCTTTTCAGAAAAAAGCTTCTGCCGAGAAAGAGCACCGTGACATGCTGAGTCTCTGGGAAAGCAGAGATCCCCAGTGCTGTTGTGCCTGTGGATAGGCTGCAGAGGGATACTGAAGATCAGCAGTTTCTTTCAGGGCTGGCACCTTCCTTGTGGGAGAAGGAGCCGTAAGTTTGCCTTTTCAGAAAAAAGCTTGTGCCGAGAAAGAGCACCGTGACATGCTGAGTCTCTGGGAAAGCAGAGATCCCCAGTGCTGTTGTGCCTGTGGAGAGGCTTCAGGGGGACGGTGAAGACCAACAATTTCTTTCAGGGCTGGCACCTTCCTTGTGGGAGAAGGAGCCGTAAGTTTACCTTTTCAGAAAATGTTTCTGCCGAGAACGGGCACCATGAGATGCTGAGTCTCTGGGAAAGCAGAGATCCCCAGTGCTGTTGTGCCTGTGGAGAGGCTGCAGGGGGACGGTGAAGACCAGCAAGATCTTTCAGGGCTGGCACCTTGCTTGTGGGAGAAGGAGCCGTAAGTTTACCTTTTCAGAAAATGTTTCTGCCGAGAATGGGCACCATGAGATGCTGAGTCTCTGGGAAAGCAGACATCCCCAGTGCTGTTGTGCCTGTGGATAGGCTGCAGAGGGATAGTGAAGACCTGCAATAGCTTTCAGGGCTGGCAGCTTCCTTGTGGAAGAAGGAGCTAGACTTTTGCCATTCCAAAAATAGTTTCTGCCGAGAACGAGCACCGTGACATGTTGAGTCTCTGGGAAAGCAGAGATCCCCAGTGCTGTTGCGGCTAAAGATAGGCTGCAGGGGGATAGTGCAGAACTGCAAGAGCTTTCAGGGCTGGCAGCTTCCTTGTGGTTGTAGGAGCCGTAAGTTTGCCTTTTCAGAAAAAGTTTCTGCCGAGAACGAGCACCGTGACATGTTGAGTCTCTGGGAAAGCAGAGATCCCCAGTGCTGTTGCGGCTATAGATAGGCTGCAGAGGGATAGTGAAGGCCGGCAAGAGCTTTCAGGGCTGGCAGCTTCCTTGTGGAAGAAGGAGCCAGACTTTTGCCATTCCAAAAAAACTTTCTGCCAAGAACGAGCACCGTGAGATGCTGAGTCTCTGGGAAAGCAGAGATGCCCCATGCTGCTGTGCCTGTGTTTGGGCTGCAGCAGTACAGTGAAGAGCAGCAAGAGATTTCAGGTTTGGCACCACCTTGTGGGAGCAGGATCCGGACGTTTGCTATTTAAAAAAAAAAGGCTCTGCCGAGAACGATGTGATCAGATGCTGAGTCTTTGGGAAAGAAGTTAACCCCAGTTGTGTTGTGTCTTCAATATGCTGCAGGGTGACGGTGAAGACCTGCAAGAGCTTTCAGGGCTGGCACTTTCCTTGTGGGAGAATGAGCCGAACATTTGCCTTTTCAAAAATATCTCTGCCGAGAACGAGCACCGTGAGATGCTGAGTCTCTGGGAAAGCAGACATGCCCCATGCTGCTGTGCCTGTGAATGGTCTGCATGGGGACGGTGAAGACCAGCAAGACCTTCCAGGGCTGGCAGCTTCCTTGTGGGAGCAGGAGCCGGACATTTGCCTTTTCAAAAAAGAGGCTCTGCTGAGAACAAGCACCGTCATATGCTGAGTCTCTGGGAAAGCAGAGATGCCCAGTGTTGTTGTGCGTGTGGATAGGCTGCACTGGGACGGTGAAGACCAGCAAGAGCGTTCGGGGCTGGCCCAGTCTTTGTTGGAGAAGGAGCTGGAAGTTTTACTTTTCAAAAAAAATGCTCTGCTGAGAACGAGCACCGTGAGATGCTGAGTCTCTGGGAAAGCACTGATCCCCAGTCCTGTTGTGTCTGTGAATAGGCTGAACTGGGATGGTGAAAACCAGCAAGAGCTTTCAGGGCTGTAACCTTCCTTGTGGGAATAAGATCCGGACGTTTGTCTTATCAAAAAAAGGTTCTGCCGAGAACGAGCACTTTGAGATGCTGAGCCTCTGGGAAAGCAGAGATGCCCCATGCTGCTATGCCCATGGATGGGCTGCAGGGTGATGGTGAAGACCAGCAAGAGCTTTCAGGGCTGGCAGCTTCCTTGTGAGAGAAGGAGCCGGACATTTGCCTTTTCAAAAAAAGGCTCTGCCGAGAACGAGCACCGTGACATGCTGAGTCTCTGGGAAAGCAGAGATGGCCAGTGCTGTTGTGCATGTGGGTAGGCTGCACTGGGACGGAGAAGAGCAGCAAGAGCTTTCAGCGCTGTCACCTTCCTTGTCAGAGTAGTAGCCGCAGGTTTGCCTTTTCATAAAAAGGCTCTGCAAAAACGAGCACCGTGAGATGCTGAGTTTCTAGGAAAGCAGAGATGCCCAGTGCTGTTGTGCCTGTGGATGCGCTGCACGGGGACGGTGAAGCCCAGAAAGAGCTTTCATGGCTGGCACCCTCCTTGTGGCAGAAGAGGACAGACGTTTGCCTTTTCGGAAAAGAAGGCAAACGTCCAGCTCCTTCTCCATCATGGATCATGCCAGCCATGAAGGTATTGCTGCTCTTCACCTTCCCCGTTATTTCACATGTAAAACAGCAGTGGGGATCTCTGCTTTCCCAGAGACGGAACCCCTCGTGGCACTCATACTCGACAGGGCATTTTTCTGAAATTACAAACTTCCGGCTCCTTCTCCCACAAGGAAGGTGCCAGTCCTGAAAGTTCTTGCTGCTCTTCACCTTCCCCTTGCAGCCACTTAACAGGTAGAACAGCACTGGGGACCTGTGCTTTCCCACAGACAGAGCATCTCATGGCGCTCTTTCTTGCCACAGCATCTTTTGGAAAGGGCAAATATCCAGCTAATTCTCCCACAGGGAAGGTTCCAGCCCTGAAAGCACTTCCTGCTCTTCACCTTCACTTGACAGTCTCTTCACAAGCACAACAGCACTGGGGATCTGGCCTTTCCCATTGGTGGAAAAATCTCATGACGATCATTCTCGACAGGGCATTTTTCCAAAATGGCAAACGTCCAGCTCCTTCTCCCAGAAGGGTAGTTCCACCCCTGAAAGCTCTTGCTTACTCTACACTGTCCCTGTGCAACCACTTCACAGGCAGAACAGCACTGGGGATCTCTGCTTTCCCAGAGAAGGAACATCTCATGGCAACCGTTCTCGACAGAGCCTCTTTCTGAAAAGCAAACGTCTGGCCACTTCTCCCACAAGGAAGCTGCCAGCCCTGAAAGCTCTTGCTGCTCTTCACATTCCCTTCGCAGCCTCTTCACAGACACAACAGGAATGGGGATCTGTGCTTTCCCAGAGATGCAACATCTCATGGCGATCATTCTCGTCAGAGCCTCTTTCTGAAAAGCAAACGTCTGGCTACTTCTCCCACAAAGAAGGTGTTAGCCCTGAAAGCTCTTGCTGCTCTTCACCTTCACAGTGCAGCCTCTTCACAGGTACAACAGCACTGGCGATCTCTGCTTTTTCAGAGGCGGTCTGTCTCATGGCACCCGTTCTTGACACAGCCTGTTTCGGAAAAGGCAAAAGTTGAGCCAATTCTCCCACAAGGTTGGAGCCAGGCCTGATAACTCTTGCTGTTCTTCACCTTCTCTTCGCAGCCTCTTCACAGGCATAACAGCACTGGGGATCTGGCCTTTCCCAGAGATGGAAAAAAAAATCTCATGACAATCGTTCTCGACAGGGCATTTTTCCAAAATGGCAAACATCCGGCTCCTTCTCCAACACGGAACATGCCAGCCATGAAAGTACTTGCTGCTCTTCACCTTCCCCTTGCAGCCACTTCACAGGTAAAACAGCAGTGGGGATCTCTGCTTTCCCTGAGACGGAACCCCTCGTGGCGCTCGTACTCGACAGCGCATTTTTCCGAAATGGCAAACATCTGGCTGAAAGCACTTCCTTCTCTTTACCTTCTTTTGGCAGTCTCTTCACAGGCACAACAGCACTTGGGATCTGGCCTTTACCAAAGATGGAAAAATCTCATGACGATCGTTTTCGACGGGGCATTTTTCTGAAATGGCAAATGTCCAGCTACTTCTCCCACAAGGACAGTTCCAGCCCTGAAAGCTCTTGCTGCTCTTCACCTTCCCCTTGCAGCCCATCCACAGGCACAACAGCACTGGGGATCTCTACTTTCCCAGAGACGGAGCATCTCATGGCACTACTTCTGTGCAGAGCCTCTTTCTGAAATGGCAAAAGTCCGGCTCCTGCTCCCACAGGGAAGGTGCCAGCCCTGAAAGCTCTTGCTGCTCTTCACCTCCGCTTCGCAGTCTCTTCACAGGCACAACTGCAGTGGCGATCTGTGCTTTCCCACAGACGGAGCATCTCATAGCACTATTTCTCTGCATAGCCTCTTTCCAAAATTGCAAATGTCCAGCTGCTTTCCCACAAGGAAGGTGCAAGCCCTGAAACCTCTTGGTGGTCTTCACCTTCTCTTCGCAGCCTCTTCACAGGCATAACAGCACTGGGGATCTGGCCTTTCCCATTGATGGAAAAAAATCTCATGACGATCGTTCTCTACAGGGCATTTTTCTGAAATGGCAAACGTCCGGCTCCTTCTCCCACAAGGAAGGTGCCAGTCCTGAAAGCTCTTGCTGCTCTTCACCTCCCCCGGGCAGTCTCTTCAGAGGCACGACAGCACTGCTGATATCTGCTTTCCCAGAGATGGAGCATCTCATGGCAATTGTTCTCGACAGAGCCACTTTCCTAAATGGAAAACGTCCAGCTACTTCTCCCACAAGGAAGGTGCCAGCCCTGAAAGCTCTTGCTCATCTTCACTTCCCCCGTGCAGCCACTTCACAGGCACAACAGCACTGGGGATCTCTGCTTTCTCAGACACAGAACATCTCATGGCGCTCGTTCTCGACAGGGCATTTTTCCGAAATGGCAAACGTCCGGCTACTCTCCCACAAGGAAGGTGCCAGCCCTGACAGGTCTTGATGCTCTTCACCTTCCCTTCGCAGTCTCTTCACACGCACAACAGCACTGGAGATCTGTGCTTTCCCAGAGACGGAACATCTCATGGCACTCGTTCTAAGCATAGCCTGTTTCCATTGTCAAGCTAGTTCTCTCCCACTGAAGGTGCTAGACATGAAAGTACTTGCTCCTCTTCACCTTCCCTTGGCAGCCTATTCCCAGGCACAACAGCACTGGCAAGTTGTGCTTTCCCAGACACAGAACATCTCATTGCTCTCGTACACAGCAGATCCTTCTTCTGATATTGCTTTGAAGATACTGCCAAGTGAAGTTGAGTACCAACAGGAGCTTTCATTTGTGTCACTTTCTGACTGTGAGCAGCAGCTGGACATTTTAAATTTTGGAGCTGGGCTCTGGTATGAGTGGAAGAATGAGGGGATCATTGGCTGGCAGAGAAAGTGCAGAGTCCCTGTGTTGGTGGGCCTTTGAGAGACTACCAAGGAAATGTGAGGGCCAGCTAGAGCTTTTAGTCCAGGCACCATCTGACCTTGGAGACATTTTCTATTTTACAGATGGACTCTCCCTAGAGTGAGAGAGATAGGGGATCTTTAGGTGGGTAAGTAAGCACAGAGCCCCATTGTTGTTGGGGTTTTTTAGAGGCTGCCAAGACAAGGTGAGGGCCAGGAACATCTTTCAGTCCTGGCACCTTCCATACGTGAGCCCTTGCTGGGCATTTTCAATTTTGGTGCTGGCCTCTGCCTAGAGTGGGATACTGAGGGAATCCTTAGGTGGCACAAAACACTTAGAGCCAAGGTGTTTGTGTGGCTTTGCAGAGGATGTCAAAGGAAGTTGAGGGTCAGCAATAGCTATCAGTCCTTGAACCTTCTTTGTAGGAGCTCCTGCTAGATGTTTTCAATTTTGGAGCTGCCCTCTAACTAGAGTGAGAAAGTGAGGGGATCACTATCTGGCAGAGAAACCACAGAGTGAAAGTGTTGGTGTGGCTTTATAAAAGCTGCCAAGGGAGGGTCAGGGCCAGCAACATCCTTGCACCTTCTCTATGGGAGCCCTCACTGGAGCTTTTCAATTTTGGAGCTGGGCCTTCTCTGTAGGGAGAGAGTGAGAAGATTGTCGTCTTTTAACCCCAGTCAGCAACTAAGCACCACACAGCTGCTCGCTCACTGCACCCCCTGCCCCATCCCAGTGGGACTGGGAGCAGAATCAGAAAAAAAAGGTAAAATTTGTGGGTTGAAATAAGAACAGTTTAAAATTGAAATAGTATAAAATATAATAAGAATAATAATTGTAATGAATAGGAAGATAACAAAACGAGAGGGAAGTGAAACCCAGCATAGGCAAGTGATGCACAACACAATTGCTCACTGCCTGCTGGCAGATGCCCAGCCACTCCCAGGGCAGTGATCAATCCCCTCCCCAACTCCCACTAGTTTATATACTGAGTATGACATCCTATGGTATCCCTTTGGCTAGTTTGGGTCAGCTGCCCTGGCTAGGCTCCCTCCCACCTCCTCACTGGCAGAGCATGGGAAACTGAAAAGTCCTTGACTTACATGAAGCACTACTTAGCAGTGACTAAAATATATGTGTGTTACCATCATTATTCTCATACTAAATCCAAAACACAGCATTGTACCAGCTGCTAGAAAAAAAAAAACTTTATCCCAGCCAAAACCAGTACAGGGATCTTTAGGTGGCTAAGCAAGGTGGTTTACCAAGCACAGAGCCACAGTGCTGGTCAGACTTTAAAGAGGCTGCCAAGGGGCTGTGAAGGCCAGCAATAGCTTTCAGTCCTGGCACCTTCTGTGTGGGAGCCCTTGCTGTATGTTGTCAATTTTGGAACTGGGCTCTGCCTAGGCTGAGAGACTGAGGGGATCATTAGGTGAGTAAGCAAATCCAGAGGCCCAGTGTTGGTAGGTCTTTGAAGAGACTGCCAGGTGAAGGCCAGGAACAGCTTTCAGTCCTGGCACCATCTGCATGGAAGCCCTTGATGGACTTTTTCAATTTTGGAGCTGGCGTCTATCTAGAGTGAGAGATTGAGGGGAATGTTAGGTGGCAGAGAAAGCTTAGAGCTCCAGTGTTTGAAAAGGCTGCTAAGGGAAGGTGAGGGCAAGCAACAGCTTTCAGTCCTGGGTCACCTCTGCACCCATGTTGTGTGGTCTGTCTGCTGTGCTGCTGGCTGCTGTCTGGGTCCCAGTCAAAACCTTGCCCAGGACCTCACTCATGAGGCCCTGGGCTGTGTCCTTTACAGCTGCATCATAGGCTGTCAGGCTGTGTAGGGCAAGTAACCAGGACTCCACCCTTGTAGTTGTGCTGTGGTCACCCTGTTTGCCCCGAGCAGGTAGGACAAACTTTCCATGATTTCTGGCTGTGGTGCCAACGGCTGTTTCCCTGCTCCTGCAGAAGATGTAGCGGGTGCTGCCGGCAGATGAGGCAGCTTGCAGGAGTTGCTGGCAACTCCTGGTGGCCAAGCTGCAGGTGCATGCTGGCGTGCTGCTGCCTGCCTGGGGAGAGACAGCAAGGCTGGCAAAAGGTCTGTCTCCTTCCGCATCACCCTTCTGTGGGGCAGTGCCATCCTGCATGCCAAGCTATTTGTCTGCAGGAGAAGCTGAGGTGAGAGGTTGCGTAACTATGGCCCTTTCTCCCACACCTTCACATCCCAGGTGGAAGAGCTCCTGTATTTGGGATTTCTTGCCAGCCCCCAGGGCAGCACTCAGACCTACAGGCAGCTGCCACGCTGTTCCCAGAGCTAGCTGGCACTTGGGCTGATCACCTCACGGTCCACAGCAACTGCTGGAAGGACCCCCAGCATACCCAGGCAGCCTGCCAGGCACAGCACGGCGGGGCTCATCTTGCTATAGAGGCCAGGCCTGCCAGTCACCTCCTGCACCTCCTTCCTGCCTTTGGCAGCTCCTGGGGCTGGGAAGACATTCAGCCCTGTCTCTCTGGGCCTCCCTACCTGTGCACAGCAGGTCCCAGTGGTCTGCAAGATCCCTGGGCAGTGGAGCTGTGGCAACCTGTCCTCATGGCTCTTGCTGCCCTGCGCCACTGCCTGTGCCTGCCTGTGCCTGCCTCCTGTGGGCAGAAGGAGGAGGAGGCATGGGATGGAGGTGGCTGCCTTGGCACAGCGCCCACCACAGTGCTTGAAAGCCTAGCCCCAGCACCAAGGCCACTCTGTATGGCACCGTCCCACCACCAGCCTCACCCTCCAGCCCCATCCCTCAACTGGTGCCTCTTCTGCAGTCTCAACAACCTGTCAGTGGGCTGGGAGTGGGCGTTCACCTCTTCGTCCATAGGCATCTTCAGCATCCTCTGCCAGAGACCTGCCATGGGTACCCAGGGGAGATGCTGCCTCCTGAGGGAGCTGCTCTCCTGGGAGTGGGCATCCCAGGGCTCTCAATCCTTAAATTACACGACGTTCTCTGGAGGGACCCTCATCACTATGGCCTCTGGGCACAGTGACGCCCCCTCATCACAAAGGCGGTTGCTGTGAAGATGCCCACACCCCTGACAGGCTGTGCCCAGAATGGGGCAGCCATGCTCTCCCCTTGCAGAGGCCCCAGTAGGCTGGAAGCCAACAACAACCCACATACCTCCATTGTCCGCAACCTGTGCAGAACTCAGCCCTGTGTGCATTAGCTGCAGGCAATCAAGGAGACTCCTGGAGTGCATCAAGGATAACTTCTCAAGCCAAGTAATAGATAGCCCTACCAGAAGGGATACATTACTGGACCTGTTGGTCACCAACACAAGTGAGCTAATCACAGATGGCAAGATTGGAGGCAGTCTGGGCTGCAGATGCACTGGTGGAGTTCACAGTCCTGAGGGATATGGGACAGGCAAAGAGTAAGTCAGGACCCTGAATTTTAGGAAAGCAAAATTCCAGCTGTTCAAGGAGTTAGCCAATAGAGCCCCCTGGGAAACGGCCCCCAGGGACAAGGGAGCAAAACAGAGCTGGCAGTTCTTTAAGGACAATTTCCACAGAGTGCAAGAGCTCTCCATCCCCAGGTGTAAGGAAGGAAGGCAAGAAAGTGGCATGGATGAGTCAAGCCCTGCTGGTCAAACTAAAGGGCAAAAAGGAAATGTACAAACAGTGGGAGCAGGGACAGGTTTCCTGGGAAGACTATTAGGGATGTTGCCTGGTGGTGTAGGGATGGGGTGAGGAAGGCCAAGGTACGGCTGGAGCTGAACTCAGCAAGGGACGCAAAGAATAAGGGCTTCTATAGGTATGTCAGCCAAAAAAGAAAGGTCAAAGAAAGTGTACCGCCCCAATGAACATGACTGGCAAACTGGTAACAATGGATGAGGAGAAGGCTGATGTACTCAACAACTTTTTGCCTCAGCCTTCACTGGCAACCTCTCTTCCCACACCTCTTCAGTGGATGGACCTTAAGGCAGGGACTAGGAGAGCAAAATCTCTCCCACTGTAAAAGAAGATCAGGTTTGAGACCACATGAGGAACCTAAACATACATAAATCTATGGGATCTGATGATATGCATCCCAGAATCCTGAGGGATTGGCTGATGTAGTTGTGAAGTCACTCTCCATGGTATTTGAAAGGTCATAGCAGTCAGGTGAAGTCCCTGGTGACTGGACAAAGGAAAATATTGCACCCATTTTTAAAAAGGGTAGAAAGGAGGACCCTGGGAACTACTGACCTGTCAGCCTCACCTCTGTGCCTGGGAAGATCATGGAACAGATCCTCCTAGAAGCTATGTTAAGGCAGATGGAAGACAGGGAGGTGATTCAAGACAGCCAGCATGGCTTCACCAAGTGCAAGTCTTGCTTGAACAACCTAGTGGCCTTCTATCATGGAGTGACTACATCAGCGGACAAGGGGAGAGCTACAGATGTCATCTATCTGGACTTCTGTAAGGCCTTTGACATGGCCCCTCCACAACATCCTTCTCTCTAAATTGGAGAGATACAGATCTGATGGATGGACTATTCAGTGGATAAGGATCTGGTTGGATGGTCACATCCAGAGAGTAGTGGTCAATGGCTCAATGTCCGGATGGAGATCAGTGATGAGTGGTGTCCCTCAGGGGTCTGTATTGGGACCCATACTGTTTAGTATCTTCATCAATGACATAGACAGTGGGATCAAGTGCCCCCTCAGCAAATTTGCAGATGACACCAAGCTGAGTGGTGCGGTCGACATGCCTGAGGGACAGGTTGCCATCCAGCAGAACCTGGACAAGCTTGAGAAGTGAGTCCATGTGAACCTCATGAAGTTCACCAAGGCCAAGTGCAAGGTCCTGCATGTGGGTCGGGGCAACCCCTGGTATCGCTACAGGCTGGGGGATGAAGGGATTGAAAGAAGCCCTGCAGAAAGGGACTTGGGGGTATTGGTGGATGAAAAGCTGGACATGAGCCAGCAATGTGCACTTGCTGCCCAGAAAGCCAACCATAATCTGGGCTGCATAAAAAGAAGCACAGACAGGAGTTCAAAGGAGGTAATTCTGCCCCTCTGCTCTGTTGAGACCCCACCTGGTGTACTGCGTTCAGCTCTGGAGTCCTCAGTACAAGAAAGACATAGACCTGTTGGAGTCTATCCAGGGGTAGGACACAAAAATGACCAGACTGGTGGAACACGTCTCCTATAAGGAAAGGCCAAGAGAGTTGGGGTTGTTCAGCCTGGAGAAGAGAAGGCTCTGGGGAGACCTTATTGCAGCCTTTCAGTACTTAAAGGGGGCTTGTAAGAAAGATGGGGACAAACTTTTTAGTAGGGCCTGTAGCAATAGGACAAGGGGTAGTGGTTTTAAACTAAGAGGGTAGATCCCAACTAGATATAAAGAAGAAATTTTTTACCATGAGGGTGGTGAAACACTGGAGCAGTTTGCCCAGAGTTGGTAGATACCTTAACCCTGGAAACATTCAAGGTCAGGTTGGATGGGGCTCTGAGCAACCTGATCTAGTTGGAGATCTCCCTGCTTATTGCAGGCAGGGTTGAACTAGAGGGCCCAACCATTCTATCATTCCTTTTAGGGCCACCAGCAGCACAGCCTTCCAGGACCATCCTTCAGTGGTTGGACAGCTGAGTGCCTACACCACTTCATGCCCCTGTGCAGAACAGACACAGGTAATTTGGGACAGAGAAGTCCCCAGAGCTTGTTTGCTCAAGGCAGTGGGAAGAGAATTTGAGCCCCTTTACAGATGACCACACCAGGCAGGAGCAGCTGCCTTGTCTGTATTTACTGATACCTTAGAAAGCTCTATCCTTCAGCGCTGCCATCTATTCACAACACTTGCTTTTTCAAGATGCCAGGAACTGAGCACCAAACACCCCATGACAGTCCTTGCCTCTGGTGGGTGACTAGGTTGTCACCCGCCAGTGGCAAGTGAGCTTCGCTAGCAGGCATTCTAACACCCTGCTTGGTAGCAGTCCTGGTGGGGCAGCTCCCCTCTGCAGGAGCCATGCAGGGCATAGCTGAAGCACTGCTGTATCTCCAGGGTGGCTGAAGAAAGCATGTGCTCTTCCCCACCAGCCCCCCGCAGCAACAGCCTGCACAGCTCAGTGGCTGGAGGCTGTCCATGCCTTGCACCCCAGACTCTGCTGTGACAGGGATCTCAAACTCCTCCACCCCAAGCTGAGGAGCCCTTCCCAGTATTCCCCTGCTCTGGCAGGAAGCGGAGAGCTGCCCGAGTCTTGTAAATCCCTTTTTCCTGACAGAGGGTTGAGGCAAGGGAGAAAGCTCACAGCCAGTCCTTATTAGAAGACCTTTTCTTCATTAAGCTGTCACTACCAAGGGAATCAAGTTCTTACCATGCACAGCGGATAACCAGTCCTGCGTCCATCAGCCACACGATGGCAGAAGAACCAAAGATCATTGCAAAGTTCTTTTTCAAAATATCTGCTGCAAACAGGGAAGACACCTGCTTCTGAATCTGCTGGTGAAAAGCATATCACCTCTTACATGGCTAACCCAGACCCTACCAGGAATCCAGCCCGGTCAAGAGAAAGTGGGCAGGGTGGGCTTCTCCACAGCAAGGTCATAGCTTCATTTCTCCATGCAGGAGGTCTCACATCATGCCATCGCATAGCCCAAACATCACACAAGACCCCTATTAGTCTCCACGCACATTAGTCTCCAGGGACCACAAGGGCCTGAAGAAAGAACTCCAACATTTCAAACTGTGAGGCAGCTGTAAATTCAGTGGCACAAGGCCCTGAGCCACCTGTCAGGGTGCAGGCAGTCAGATAGAAGACCTCCAGAGGTCCCTTCCAACCTGAACTACTCCATGGACCAACCCATTACGGGTCAGTCTCTGCAGGCAGTTCTGCTCCAGCATCTCTGCACCCTCTTCCTTTTGGCAACAGGGTCTCAAACAAGCTGCTTTTGAACTGGAGCGGTCATAAGAGTCTTGGAGTAATGCTCTCACTACACAAGAACTGCTTTAAACACCCAAGAACTATGCTCACAATCTGCAATCTTTTTCCCCTGAATCAGCTTACATCCTATGTAAGACTTCTTACCTCACAGGTAAGAGATTCCAGAAGCATTAAACCAGCTCCAGGTGATGTCTTTACAAGACACAAGTTCCACATCAGAGCCCTAAGTGCTCAGAGTAACAAGCCCCACTTCCACTTGCCATGACATAAAAAATAAATCCGTACTCCCCACACCAAAAACCATCATGAAACCCATAAAAACAGTGCCTTACCATGTTTTGGTTCATTCTCATGTTATTCCAAGGATAAGAGAGTCTTTGGGCAGCCTGTCACCAGCCACGTGGAACAGAAGAAGCATAAGCATGTGTCTCCAGGGCTGAGAGTGGAGCTGCTCCTCTCTTTCCTGCTATGCCACAGCCATTTCTCTTGAGGAACCTGAGCACTGTCTGTGTGAGGGACTATTTTGGAAAAGGATCTGAGGGACTCCTTAGTTCAGAAAAGTGTCTGTCAATGAATGTACCCCTGACATAGCTCTCATTTATGCTCCCATTAGCACTCTGGGTGCAATCATGGGGGGGGGAATCGTACAACGGGACATGCAGGTTTTTGCTGCTTCTGCCCCATGTAGTACCTGATCAGGGAAGCTCTTTTTTAGGGCAAGGTGCTTTAAAACAGACGGTTCCCTCCTAAAAGATGCATGATCTAACTCAGCTACTACCAAATCCAAACACAAAGCCTACAAGCTCTTTCACAATCTAGGAAATTCCAGATTAGTTTATTTTCCTTCCTCTTTTACAGCTGGATCCTGGCTGATATAGGGGTTTTGCTGCCTTGCCAGGGCATTGTGTCAGCTCTGTAAGTAAGGGAGGGTGACAACTGCTTCTATTTCTTAGGTGAAAATAATGGGTTTGGCTAGCACAGGGTAAAATAAAGCGCACCAATATAAACACTCCCTCACATAGTGACACACTTACATTTTCACTGTAATTAAATGTGTGGAGCCAAATACTCTTCTAGTCTCATCCTGTGCACCCTCCCCAGTTTTCTTAATTCTGTTTATAAGCCCATCCACACAGCCTCTGAAAGATGATCTTGCCATGAAAAACATCTATTGGTAACATGGAGAGAAGCTCTTAACAGTGTGAGCTAGAATGAGCTAGCAGGTCATGCCCACATCAAGGTTCCCATTATGAGGATTTCATTATATCCTCAAAGATATTTACATGCACCAGTAATGTCACAGCACCACGGGGCTGATGTGAGTCCTGTGGGTGCTGGATGGGTATCATTTGTGCATGGAGGCTTTGCGACTACAGGGAAGCATGGCTGCCTGTTCAGGCTTGACATTTCTTTTGCTTAGTTCTGTTGTGCGTGATTTCACCACACCTGAGGCAAGTGAAGGTACGTACTGTAGCTTAAAAACTCCTCTCCCTTCTTAATGTTTTCTAATTATGACTTACCAAGAAGATACCATGCTTCCATGGGTGCCTGGAAGAAGCACCTCACAGCAAAATGAGAATATATGAGTCCATTTCAAAGCAAAGAATACTTTAGAAGCAGATCTTCAGGGGAAATGTGGGCCTGGAAAGTGGTGTGCTCAGTCTCCAATCCTGTCGTTACTGCAGACTAGAAATCATCTGCCAAGCATAGACCCAGCAATTCTGGGTTTTGCTGCTGGGAATAACCTCCTGTTCCAGATCTTCCCAGTGCACGAAAGTGTGGGGATGAGGATAAACTCTTCCCAAAGCAATAGAGCACAGAATACAACAATATAGGCATTTTTTCAATGCATTGCACTGGATGTAGACGCCAGATGCCATCCCAGAGAGGCTGAAACGCCATTTCCCCATGTCAGTAACATGCACACCTCTGTGCCTGGGTTCTCCATAATCCAGTCCTGCTACTCTTACATTTTTAAAACATGATGCACTTTTTATATAAACTAACACCGATTCATTATTTTGCAGGGGTGTCCTTGAACAATCATGAAGAGGACAATCCTGGATTTCAGAATGACTCAGTGATGATCATTTTGCTGCTCATCATTTTTGCTGTCTTGGTCTACCTTTTGGTTCACAAGTGGCTCAACATGGGAGGAAAAAGTAACCTACAGAATTCAAATACCTTGTAAAGCAATAAGTAGCAAAGCAGCTCCAAATGTTGGTATCTTCCTGGTTTTAGGCACTTACAGACTGACTCATCGTCCATCCAGAGCAACTCCCTCAGCTGATCCACAACTGTAAAACTACATTCTGCTCAATAGTCGGTATACAAAAGAAAGATGGGCAGAAAGTGACAGCAAAGTGTTGATCTTTGTTGATCAAAGTGTTGATCCCAGCAAAGTGTTGATCTCTGCCCTCATTAGAGGGCAGAGCTGGACACAGCTAACCAGCACTGGTTTCTGGTTTCCTCTGCTGCAGTTGGGTTTCCATGCTGAAGACTGGTACCAGCACAACTGCAAAAAGAGTAGTTACAAAGTTGCTCAGAGTATTTGTAGTACTGATACCTGTACTTCTAAAGCTTCATGGAAAGCTTACGTTCTAAGGACAGAAATTTTGACCTTTCCGGATGCAGCATCAGACCAAAGACTCAAAGCGTTGTTATTCTCTGAGGGGATTTTGTTGGCCAATGGAACAAGTGACAGCTGCTTACCATGATGTGCAAATGGGACTGCTTTCAGCCTAAGTAAAACCAGCGCAGTATGACTCTTGAGTTCAGAAGGCCAGGTAAAACATCTCTGTACAATTTTTTAGGTCTCCATGGAAAGACATTGATGCGTCTGCTCCCCAGAGTGTTTCCCACTTCAGTGAGGTGAGTTTCAGTCTTTCGCCAGAACAAAAAGCTCCAGCTGAGGTGGAGCAAAACTCTGAGCAACACAGAGCTTATCTGGTAATGCATTATCCCCAGCCTCCTGCAAATCTGCAGTGCCCCTGCTTCAGGCATTTCTCTAGGGTCAACAAGCACGTGCACCTGCAGCACCTGGTGAGACCAAGAAAAAAATATCCAACATGGCAATGCTGTTCACTTACCCCTGGCTGCTACAGAGGACGTAGCTCTGCCCATCAGAGGCTTTTGTGTTGCCATGTGAAAACAATGGCAAAAGCAGAAGAGCCAACAGTTCTGTTAGGTTACACTTCAGCTATTTCAAGTTGGGAGTTGGGTTTTGGGCATCTTTCTGTGCTCAAATCTTCTCCTGCTCTGTCTCCTTTGGAGCTGGGCAATATTTCTTTCAGAAAGCCGCTTCAGGCAACCACTGCTTCCATTTCAGTGCCATAGATCAAAAAGAAGCCAAAGGACGCAGAGATGTGCCAGATGCAAAGCAACCAAACAGCAACAAGGCCAGAGCTGGTGAGATATAGGACTTGGCATGGATTGACATGGGATTTTTGTCTGTGCACTGGGAGGTGGGCATCAGAGCCACTGAGGTGCTGTCATGAATAGGCAATTTACATCACTTATAGAACCATTGTCAGAGGTATCAGCAAAAGTGGTTTTATTGAAATATGATGTTGTAAAAGTGCAACTTGACAAAGTTTGATGGCAAGGTTCACTTTACTACTGTACTGCACAAAGGATATAACGATGATTCAAAACTACCAAGACAAAAATCAAAGTTATCAAGACAAAAGTCAAAGTCATCAAAGCACAAGGTTATGCGCAATATCTGTCACTTACTAAAGATCTGCCATTGGTGAAAGGTCTCTTGAGGAGCAACCTTGAGAGGTGTCCCAGATCAAGGGGAAATCACCGCTATGCAGCTAGGCTGCTTAGCAGGGAAAGCTCAAAGAAGGCTCACTTAGACTGTCATATTTATGGAATAAATTGGTTGGCTTGTAGTCAAATTACATGTGATGGCTATTCCAGAGAGGCACAACTTATCACACTGTGCTGGGGCCTGGCCTGCACCTACTGAACACTGCTCAGTACTATTCAGCATGCTCAAGGAGAAGTCTCTTGATCTGAAGACATACCAACAGATACTGTGGCTAAACCAGAGACCCAGCTTTCAACTATATCAGTCACCCCTGTAATTAAGAAGAAACACTGGAAGCAGAAGTCAACTCATTTAGTAAGGGATAAAGAAGCTTCTCCTAAGAGGGAGCAGAAGAGAGAATCAGAAGAGGGTACCTGTTCTGCAGCAGAGCAGTCACAAGAACAGGAAGGGGAAAGCACTGAAATCATAAATGAGACAGAAAGCACCCAATCCCTATCCCCAAGTGAGCTGTGATATATGTAAAAATATTTCAGCTGTCAACAGGCGAGAAAATTATCAGCTGATTACTCCAATGCTGGGATATTGGGGCCAGCAGTCAAAAATTAGAGGGTAAGGAAGCCCAGCAGCTGGGATCCCTTGGATAAGGCCATTGACAAAGAGACTGGCAAAGGGGCAGGAGGCCTTAGTCTTTGGAGGTGACTACTGTTGAGTGTGAGGGACAGGTATTCCTTCAACGAAGATCTTGTGAATTCCCGAAGCAAGTGAACCACCACTGAAGGAGGTATCCAGTATTAGACCTGGTGGTCTAATTAGACATGGTGGAGGCAATTTATAGCAACCTGGGTGACAACCAGGTATCCAAAGACCTGGAAGAAATCCAGTGCACGTGACCTACGTGGTGAAATTTTGTACAAAGTGCACCAATGTCATATGCCAACACCCTGGCAATGAGCTGGACAGACACAGAGGCACCAACTGTGGATGGATTGGCCAGACAACTCCGAGAACTCAAAAAGAATCTTGCTTCCTCCCTACCGACCTGTGTCTCAGCTGTGGAGAAGCTGTACCAACTATTGTCCCAGCAATTAAAGGATAGGTCTTCCTCAACCATACTGACCAACATCTCAGCTATTGTGAGTCAGCCTTTTTCAGTTCAAAGGACAGGCTACTGGTGGCACACACCACGTGCCACCCCTGTGTGACCAGGAGAAGGACACAAGGAAGTGGGATGGTGAGACTGGAGACTAGAAGCTCAGGTATAAGAACTGCAAGAAAAAACAACAGCCAAAAGGCATCCATCCAGGAAAATTACTGCTCCAGTGCCTGTTGGGCAGAGCAGAAGGGCTGATCTTACTTTTGACCCTGATGAAGGGACTTCTGGTTTGTAGTTACAAAAATCAAGTCATGAATGCTCTGGCCGGGAATAGAGGGGCCCTGCCTTTGGCTAAGTGGAGGAAAGGCACAACTGGGTTTACTGGACTGTATGGATTCAAGGGCCTGGCACATCAGCCTCATGACAGTATAAAGCTCTAGTGGACACTGGTGCACGGGGCACTCTAATACCATCAGATTACAAAGGGGCAGGATCCGTACGTAGTTCTAGAGTGACAGGAGCATGCCAGGAGCTCTTTGTGTTGGAGGCTGAGGTAAGCCTAACTGGAACTGGGAATGAGTAGCAAAAGCATCCTATTGTGACTGGTCCGGAAACTCAATGTATCCTTGGCATAGACTACCTCAGGAGAAGGTACTTCAGGGACCCAAAAGGGTACCATTGGGCTTTTGGTATAGCTGCCTTGAGTATGGAGAAGATTAAGCAACCATCTAGCTTGCCTGGTCTCTCAAAGGATCAGTCTGTGGTGGGGTTGCTGCAGGTTAAAGAGCAGATGCCAACTGCTACCGCAACAGTGCACCAGCGACAATATCATACCAATCGAGACTCCCTGGTTCCCATCCATAAGCTGGTTCAGCAATTGGAGAGTCAAGGAGTGATCAGTAAGGCTCATCCACCCTTTAACAGTCACACATAGTCAGTGCAAAAATTTAACAGAGAGTGGAGGCTAACATTGGACTATCACGGCCTGAATGAAGCCACACCACCCCTGAGTGCTGCCATACCAGACATGCTAGAACTCCAGTATGAACTGGAGTCAAAGGCAGCCAAGAGGTACACAACAACTGATATCGCTAAGGTGTTTTTCTTGATCCTTTTGGCAGCAAAGCTCAGGCCACAGTTTGCTTTCATAAGGAGGGGTACCCAGAAAGCCTGGAATTGACTGCCCCAGGGCTGGAAAAACGGCCCTACTATTTGCCATGGATCGCTACAGACTGCACTGGAACACCTGCAGTGTATTGATGACATCATTCTGTGGGGCAAGGTGCCCCTAGGGAGGTCCCATGTATATGCTGACACAGGGTCTGAGTCATGTAAGCCTCAATTAACCCTTTGGTCTTCGGTGCCAGGAGGTCTGCAATACTACTGAAAGCAACTTTATTCATGTTTATTTCGAGCAGTGCCTCACTTTTAAAGTGCGTGTGTGGTTCTGGACTCAGGGCCTGAATTGGTGCTGGTGCCTCCTTGAAGGCCAGGACAGTCCTTTCCAAAAAGCCATTTGTACCTGAACCATTGCCTTCTGCCATGCAGCAGACTGCAGTGCTCATGAGGGCTGCGGCTGGAATGGGAGAACCATGGAATAGACAACATGCTCTTGCCAAGAACTTGATGCTACCTCCCCATCTGCTTTTTCTTTAGAAGAATGGTGTGCTCTATTTGAGTCTTGCAGTCCTTTGGATTGAAATTGATTTTAAATTCTTTCAGAAAACTTCTTACTGCAATATTGCTCTCCTCTTCAAGACAATTCCAATTGTAAAAACCTTTTGCAGCCTCTTGTGCTCAGGATTTGGTGGTGGGGGAAAGGTATTTTGGTTTTAAGTTCAACCTTCTTCATCAGGGATGTAAATGACGGGTGTATTTTTTACATTAGAGCTTCCTATTAGGCTTCTGTTGGACAATTTCTGTTTGGCCAAGCTCTGGGAGGAGGATTTTGCCACTTTTTCTTCCTGTGAAGGACAGCTCTGCTCCCATCTGGGTTTTCTGATGGGATGTGGCTCCTTCTCCCTTATTTTTCGGGGTGGCAAGCTGTGGCTTATCCTGCTCTGCAGAACAGGGATCCACCCAATCACTGCTGAAGACAGATTGAATTGGCAGACAAATGGAGCATAGGTAAACATGGGAACATTTCTTGAGCGTGATATGGGTGGTGGTGGGGTTAGAGTGCCCTATGAGGCAGGAGGCTAGGGCCAGGGACTGCCCTGCACTGGTCAGTCAGCTCAGCACAAAGAGGCCAGAGACACAGAGGTGCAATAAAGTGTATCTGCTGAACAGCTGAAGGGCACTCACACATTTCAATGCACACACATGCTGCAGCCACCTGATGTAGTCCCAGAACCCTACTTACCAGCCCAGCTTTGCTGGCTGGAGAGCCAGGCTGTGGATCATCACAGAGTAATTAATATCTCATTCTTTTGTCATTGGGATTACCATCCAAACATCACCATTCTAGCCACTCTTTGGCTGTGCTCCAAGCAGAGCTCAGCTCTTGCAGGCTGCATCCAAGGGCAAACACAGGTTTTCAGCTTTGTCCTGGAGCTCAAAGTACATATGGCAGCATGGCAATGGGAGCCCATCAAGTACTGGGAATCTGAAAGGGCACAACTTGTTGCTTGGGGAACAGATAGGGGGGGTGCTTATGGTCAAAACCGAACTAGCCTCTTTCTACTACGGGCTGTCTGTAACCTCAAATGGGAATGGCCCCTAGCCTCCCTAGAGAGGGGTGGCAATTCAGAGATCCTGGTTGGGATCTTGAGAGAAGCAAAACAAACAACAGAATTGCAGGCCTGGACTGCAGGAGAGAGAGCTCATTTGGGCTTTATCTGGGATGCACTTGGCAGGATGCCCTGGGAGACTGCACTGGAGGGCCATGAGGCCCAGGGCTGCTGGGTGATCTCCAAGGAGCTCTCATCAAGCCTGGGGGCAGTGAGGCACACCCTGCCCCTCAACCAAAGATCAAGGTAAGGAGCCCTCAAACTGGAAAACTATAACGAATACAACAGAACAAGGACACTGACTGTTCAAAAACTAATTAAAGAAAAATACTCTTTGTTGGAGCAACGGAGGAATGCACATAAGTAGACCCAATATGAGTGATAGAAGTGATTCAACTTTATTTGCACGGATAGCTCATATTTATACAGTTTGCGATAATTATGCCTACTAGTCCTAATATGATTGGTACATTGCTAATGTTTATTCATTACTAAAACACACCCACTTGTGATTTGCAGCTATGCGTCTTCCGTAACTTTCTCATGGGAACTTCTTCAAAAGTTACTTATGAAGTTATGCCAAGGTCACACCGTCCCTGTCTTTCTCCTGATAACAGCGAGACCAGCTGTTGTTTTTCTCCCGATATCAGTAAAGCCAGCTATTTTCAGCCAAGGCCTAGTCTCGTTGCTCAAACTGACATTCTTTCACACAGAACTCTGCTCGCACAACTTTTCCACAGGCCCATGTCCTTTTTCAGCAAGCCACTTCCCAACAATTCCCCCTTTTTCTTTTTGTGCGAGTAGAGCTTGGTGTGTCAGCTTTGAGACTCCTCTCATCATGTACCCATACGCAATTTTAACTATTACACAGATTAATATCAAGATACCCAACCATCGTAAGGCTTCCTTAATCAATGACATTAGCCGTGGTGTTATCCCGCCAAATATTGACTGTAACACCCCATCAAACCAACTAGTTTCTTGCTGGATCTTTGTGTATGTTTCTTCAGCCAATCTATTTGTTTGTGTATAGATTGAGGTAAAATTTTAACACCTGCTGTATTGCCCTTTGCAAAGATCTGTGAACACAATTAATTAAGTACAGTAAAAACAACATTATACCTAATAAAATACATAAGCACACAAAACCAGATTTGATTAATAGCTTTAGCTAGTGACACCCAAACATTCTTACTGTCCCATGGCGTTAACCGATGTGGATCAATCACCGGTGTCACTGTCATGCTGCTTACTACAGTCAGTATGTTCCATATCAATCTCAGCATAAGGTTTCAAATTTATGGGTAAATCAGGAACGTATCTGCCAGACATGGAGGATGTGATTTTTTTTGTCCAATTGCTGTCAAGGCTTGCCGTCCCGGTGCACTTATTTGTCTTGTAGAAGTTAAGCTATCGCTGCCCCTCAATAAATCCAGCAGCGGCTGTAAGTCTGTATTTGTAATACCAAAACAAGGTTGAATCCACTGTAGGTCTCCGTTTAAATCTTTCTCCCTCTTTTTGTTTTTGAGCAATCCAGGCTTGCTTAATCCAATGTCTTTGCCTTTCTTCTGCAGCAGCTATTACAAGCGACTCCGCATCTATCACGGGTGCAGTTGGTTTCCCCGTCTCTTTTCCCCATTTCCTTTAACAATTCTAACATTGTCTCTTTTTGTTCTATTATTAGAGTAGCCAAGTCCTTGTTTGCATTATTTGAATCAGGGTATATGCTAGGTATAATTTGTTCATGTTGAACGGTGGTATCTGGGGGCTGTGTTTTCGTAGGCAGATTTTTACTCACTCCCTGATTCTGTAGGGTTTCCTTTAATCGTACGGTTAGGGAGGCTTGGGAACTGTCGGATGGCTGATTAATATCGGCAGACCCAGAGAGTGGAGCAGAAGTCAAGGGCACAAGAATAGGCGAACAAGCTCCAAAAAGTCTCTCTCGCTGCATTATGTTTTTCTCCCCGCTTTTCCCTTTCGCTTGCGGTTGGAGAGAGAGAGCAGCAAAAGCAGACGCAGACGCTTTACGATCTGCTTTCATTTTTTTACAGAGTTGTCTTAATCAATTTCCATAAAGTTGCAAGATCTTTAACTTCTTTAGACCCGTCACTGATTTCATCCCATAGGGAGGTTCCGATAGCATTCCAGGTACTAAGCTCAAAAGCTGTACCCACACTAATTGAAAGGTTTCTGTCCTTGCTTCATTAGTTTTTTAGCTGATTTATCATTGTCAATTACCATATCCCATAATACGTCTCCTAATCTACGCCATTCACTCTCCTTAAATAATAAATCCGGATTCTTAAAGCATCCCTTAACACGACCTAAAGCAACTAATCCCAAAACTTGCTTAACGCAATTTACCCCCCGCTTTTCTAAAAAGCACAGTAATAAATTTAGGGCTACCTCTTGATCCATTGCCGGCCGGCTTCTTGATACTCCTTGGTGCTACCTTGATTAAGGCACCTCGGTTAAAAAGTCTTTGCAGCCTTTTTCCAGTAGCCCTCACTGATGGCGAACCCCTTTTGGACGGTCCAGGCACGAGAGTTAACACACCAACCAAGACGATCAGCGTTCGGTTAATCTTTTGCCCCCCCGGTCGCTGCTACCGGTGCTTCTCAGTGTCCGTCGCTCCAATCCCCCTTTCTTTGGTCCCCGTTCGGGCGCCATTTGTTGGAGCGGCGGAGGAATGCACATAAGTCGACCCAATATGAGTGATAGAAGTGATTCAACTTTATTTGCACGGATAGCTCATATTTATACAGTTTGCGATAATTATGCCTACTAGTCCTAATATGATTGGTACATTGCTAATGTTTATTCATTACTAAAACACACCCACTTGTGATTTGCAGCTATGCGTCTTCCGTAACTTTCTCATGGGAACTTCTTCAAAAGTTACTTATGAAGTTATGCCAAGGTCACACCGTCCCTGTCTTTCTCCTGATAACAGCGAGACCAGCTGTTGTTTTTCTCCCGATATCAGTAAAGCCAGCTATTTTCAGCTAAGGCCTAGTCTCGTTGCTCAAACTGACATTCTTTCACACAGGACTCTGCTCGCACAACTTTTCCACAGGCCCATGTCCTTTTTCAGCAAGCCACTTCCCAACAACTCTTCACAGCCCTTTTAACAAAAAAAAAGTGAGCATTTTACTTCAAAGAAGTTCTACATTTTGGGGTTTTGCTAACATCAGTGCAGAAAGATTGAAAAGTGAAGTCTGACAAAAAACAAGCTGGCTAAGGGGCTTCCAGGTCTGACAGCAATTTACAGTTGCTAATCAATATTGACCATTCACCAGAAAGGGAGTGCCTCTTTCTCAGCTATGTTACTTTCATTCTCCCAAAGCAACAGTCAAGCTAATGAGCTGTCAGGAATGTCACACCCTCCATTGCAGTAATGCAGGCAGCTCATTTTCACCTACCTGAGCGTGTAAGGATTTAGGTTAGAATGAGGGAGCTGAAACAGAAGTTTAGACTGTGCTGTTGGTTCCTTCACTCACGAGACAGGCTTCACATAACAGAATGCAGATGACTATGTACATGATGGGGGATACTCTGAAATGCAACAGCAAGAACATTTAAAGGATTAGTTGGGCAACAGATATTTAGTTCCATTTCAGTCTAATGAAATTTCTGCAGTTACGTTCAGCATGTAAGAATGACAGGCTTGCATATCTATCAGTTCTCAGCATCTTAACATTTTTGCCTCTGGGAAGGAACCACACTCCTCCCACTGAGCCAGCAGAAACAGTCCATTTTGTAGGTGTTATAAATCGATAGAGCCAATTCTATATAAAATTCACATATTTCTTGAGAATAGCAAGCAAGCAGCGCTGGGCAGCTGGGGAGTCCGCGCTCCACCAACGGCTCGCAACTTTCTGTTATAGTTACATTCCTTTTATACAGTTCATGCACCCCTTTCTTGTAAATCTCCGCCTTGTCTTGCTGCTTCTTTCTTCACTCCTGCAGGTTTGTTAATGGGTAGCTTCCATCAATCTTCTCAAGGGAGAATGTCTTTTGATGTAGAATGTCTTTTGATGTGGAGAAATGCAGTTGTGGTAGAGTTAATCCCCTTATCTGGTAGATTATAGTCGTTGTCTTTTCACTCCTTATCTAGTAAATTGTAGTTGTTGTCTTTTCTGGTGACCTTTACACAACATTTAGGCAAGCCTTGCTTATTTACATAAGGTATGTGTTCAATCACAATGTGTCCCTTCCCCCTTCCTAATTGGTATGTAAACCTTATTGTCTTCTTTTAATTCAACACGAATTACACAATGTCAGGGAACAATTTGGTTCCCTGTCGATTACAGTCCCCCGTTTTCCTTTTTGGTACCAGCGTTAATTCGTGTTTCCAACCTAATAAGAGTCCTTTTAATTGGAGTAATTTCCGATTCTCATTCAATTTCTTTTACTTCATCTAAGTTATTACATTGTTGTCTTAATACCATTAACCGGATTGATTCTATCCTACTTTGAACAAGGGCTATAACTTTATTTAAAATACATGGACCAAAGGTTAAGGTTAGCAGTAATATTATTAGTGGTCCAATCAATGTTGAAATTAGGGTGGTTATCCAGGGTGATTGTTTAAACCATGATTCAAACCATCCTTGTTGGTCTTCTCTTTCTCGCTTCCTTTGTGCAATTCCTTCTCGCACTTTGGCCAGGGAGTTCCAAACTATCCCAGTGTGGTCTGCGTAAAAACAGCATTATTCTCCAAGAGCGGCGCACAACCGTCCTTGCTGTAAAAATAATAAATCTAACCCTCTTCTATTTTGTAAAACTACTTCGGACAAGGAGGTAAGGGATTTTTCTAAATACGAAATTGACTTTTCAATTCGTTCCAGGTCCTCATCCACTGCTGCCCTTAAAGAGGTTAACCCTTGATTTTGTTGTATAATGGAAGTTATCCCTGTTGCTGCCCCGGTTACCCCTAAGCCAATAAGAGTGGCTATAGTAATTGCTGTTATGGGTTCCCTCTTCCTGATTCTATATTCTCTATCTTCCCAATAGGTATACAGATTACTTTCCTGATGGTATAGTATCCTTGGGATAACTGTAACTTCGATATAGTATTCTCTTTTCGTGTTGAAAACGTTTAGGGACAGACATGGAGTGAGGCTTGTTTTGGAGCAAATCCACCACCCTCCTTCACCCGGTATGACCCACTTATTATCTGTCGTGTTGCTTACATTCTTTATCCATGAGCTACAAAGCTCCTTTTTTGCACGGGGATTCTCCCTAAACATATTCCTTTTCCCCTTACTTGTTTTAAAGTAATACCAATTCTTCTTTCTTCCCACTGGCACTGTAGGGGATTGGCCTGGTTCGTGAGGTTGTTGCCGAAAAACCTCGGAATAAAGAACTTATCAACACCAATTTAGTGCAGATAAGCAGACACTTCTTTATTAACGGCCAGGTGCGTGGGTGAGTCCTCTCAAAAGACCACGCACCCCGAATACCAAAATCATACACCTTATATTGAACTTATTCATTCATATTCATTAGATTTCCGAGAAAGGTTATACATATCCATTAGATTTCTGGGAAGTTATTAGCATATGTTAATGTTCTTTACGCATGTGCATTGAAGGTCTCTGGTGGTCTTCTAGAGTCCTCTGGTGGTCTTTCATAGTCTTCTTCACTTGTCCGCTTCTTGACCTCCTTCGGGTGATTCTGCGCAGTTTGGTCTTTGGCAGGTAACTAACTATTTCTTGGCAAATAACTACAAGTTGCTTCATTCAATTCTTATTAGTTCCCATTAATTTAGAATTCTGACATCTCCTCCATTCTTCTAGGTTGTTATAATATACTCCTACTGACAAACACTATATCAAAATGATCTTAAATCTTAAGCTTGTTACCTTAGTTCTATATGTTCCTGTTGCTGAAAACCTCGGAATAAAGAACTTATCAACACCAATGTAGTGTAGATAAGCAGACACTTCTTTATTGACGGCCGGGTGAGTGGGTGAGTCCTCTCACAAACCACGCACATCGAATACCAAAATCACACACCTTATATTGAACGTATTCATTCATATTCATTAGATTTCCGAGAAAGATTATACATATCCATTAGATTTATGGGACGTCATTAGCATATGTTAATGTCCTTTACACATGCGCATTGAAGGTCTCCAGTGGTCCTCTAGAGTCCTCTGGTGGTCTTCCACAGTCTTCCTCGCTTTGTCCGATAGTTGACCTCTCAGGTGATTCTGCGCAGTACAACTTTCGCCATCATATATTTGATTATTTAAAATACATTCAATGTTAATTCCCAAATTTAACCTTTTCAATGATTGGCTCTCAATCATGTCACTTTATTAATATTCTTGTACTAAGACACTCATTGGCTGATTTCACCTGGTTCCACTACCTGGAATGTTGACCAAAGTGGGGTTTCATGCAACAGAACTAAGGTCCATAACGATCTCTCTCAGTTTCTTAAAACAAAACACTACAAAACTAACAAATCGGTCAAAGTTTCTATGGTTAACTAATTTTAAACAATACTTATTCTTTTATTATTGTGCACAGCACATTTTGTATGTTCCTAAATTTCTATGACTATATTGTTGTTATAATCTACTCCTATTAGTAAATACCATATCAAAATCACCTTAAATCTCAAACTTGTTAACTAAGTTCTATATATTTTTATTACTTATTATCTAAATCCTAAATGTTCCTACTAAATTATTTTGGCCAATTCTTCTGACCTTGGTACCAGGTTATACAACGGGTTTCACAGCACCTGCTGGTTGTTAATTGAATGTGCAAAATACAATAGAGATACTTTTACTAAACCACTTCTTACTATTTTAACTATTATCAAATCAATAATAAATCAAAGCTACTGAATAATTAATAACAAATAACATAATAACAATCAATAACCAATCAGAAACATTCCTATTACTTATTAACTAAGTTCTAAATGTTCCTGTTAAATGATTTTGGCCAATTCCTCCGGCCTTGGTACCGGGTTATACAAAAGGTTTCACAGCAGCTGTTGGTTGTGCAAATACAATAGAGATACCTTTGCTAAACTACTTCTTACCATTTTATATTCTTATTAAACATGATTTATTCTAACTACTACCAAATCAATAACAAATCAAAGCTACTAACTAGTCAATAACAAATCAATAACATAATCAATAACCAATCAGTAACATTTCCCCTCTTTGAAAGTGTTGAAAATTATTTCAATACTTTCACATTAACTACATAACATTTTTCTACTATTATTTTAAAGGTCAATATTTGTTTCAGCATATTGTAGTAGTGGACTATATTCCGGTGGAATAGTTGGAACCTCCCTCATGATCATGCGATTGACTGTAATTCTATTAGTAAATTGTTTCTTCAGACAAGCATATGTCAGCATGATTATCAAAAAGACAATTAGTAACAGAAACAAAGTTTTGATTATAGATTGTAACCAAGAGCTCAGATTTCATCTTAATCTGCTAAAAAATTTTTCCCAGCCAATCTTCTGACATATCCTCTTGAGTGGTTTCAGTTTCCTTTTCAATTTTGTTCAATAACTCTAAATCATATTCTACGTCCTGAGTGACATTAGGAATATGAATACAACAATGGTCCAATTTATCCTTGAGGTATCTACACACTTAAATTCATAGTTAGAATTCCTCAAGGAATAGATTCCCCTACTGCTCTTGGTATTGGCAAACAAGCAGTAATCTGGGTAACATTTTGTAAGCTGGCGAATCCCTTAATTAATCATAACATCAAATTTTCTTCAAACATCTTTTAGGAATGCCAATCAATTGTTCTGTTTCTAGTTGTCTTTTGTTCTGAATCATCAGATCAGCCCAGGTTCCCACCAACATCATCTGCTAAACTAATATAAAGAGGACAATTACAAACTGATAAAAAAATTAAACATGTTTCAAAGTCAGTTTTAAAGTCTGTGGATCACGGTTAATAATCTTCCATGGAGTAGGTGCCTTCTTCACTCGTGTAGTGTATCCAAGCATCTGATTCTGCAATCTTAATAGCCGTGAAGGTGGTTAACAGTACCTGGAAGGGTCTTTTCCAGCGTTCTTGCAAGGGTTCAGAAGCCTACGTTTTCACGTAGACATAATCTCCTGGTTGGAAGTCATGGACTGGAGCTTCCAAGTATAATGGTCTATTCCATACCACAGTCCTCCGAATTACAGCTAAAGTTTTTCCTAGGGAAAGCAAATAGTTATATACACCTTGTTTCCCTTTTACATGCATGTTTGGATTTGGTTTTGGGGATTCATAAGGTTTTCCATACAATAATTCATAAGGACTGACTGAGGTTCCACTCTTTGGATGTACTCTAATTCTTAATAATGTCAATGGAAGTGCTTGAGGCCATTTTAAATTGGTCTTTTGACAAATTTTACTTATTTGTCTTTTTAAGGTTTGATTCATTCTTTTTACTTTTTCACTGGATTGTGGCCTCCATGGGGTATGCAAATCTCATGTGATACCCAAAACCTTGCTAACATTTTGGACTACTTCTGCAACAAAGTGTGGACCTCTGTCAGAAGAAATTTCAATAGGAACCCCAAACCTTGGAATTATTTCTTGTAACAACCACTTTACTACTTCCTTTGCTTGTGTGGAGTGACAGGGAAAAGCTTCTGGCCATCCTGTAAAAGTATCAACCTCTACCAGAATGTATCGATACCCATCTTGTCTAGGTAGTTCTGAAAAATCTACTTGCCAATAATCTCCAGGTTCTGTACCAGATTTCATCCGACCCATTTGAACCTTTTTTCTGATTACTGGATTATTTTTCAAACATACTTCACATTTTGCAGTTACTACTTTTGTCATCCCTAATATTTTAAGCGATACCACTTGTTTTTGCAAAGAAGTTACTAAGGCTTCTGCTCCCCAGTGACATTCCTGATGCTTTGTTTGAATTATTTCTCTCATCAGAAAGGGTGGAACTACTACCTGTCCTTTAGGTGTTACTCATCATCCGGCTAGGTTTTTCTTGGCATGTAATAATTGACTTAACTTATTATCCTCTTCCGAGTATTTTGGTTCTTCCTTAGGAAGAGTTACTGTTTTGGAGGGAATTAATGCCATTTGCAATGCTCGTTCCTTTGCTACCTTTCTTGCCGTTCGGTCGGCTAAATTATTTCCAGCAATTTCCTTTGTGTTTCCAATTTGGTGGGCTTTACAGTGCATGATTGCTACCTGATCTGGTTTTTGGACTGCTTGTAAGAATTGTAAAATTTCTTCTTGGTATTTAATATTTGATTCCTGAGAGGACAATAATCCTCTTTCTTTCCGCAATGCTCCATGGACATGTAGTACCCCAAAGGCATACTTTGAGTTTGTCCAAATATTTACTTTCTTCTTTTCACTTAGTTGTAAAGCTCGAATCAGGGCAATAAGTTTTGCTTTCTGAGCTGAGGTGGTACTCGCCAATGTTTCTGTTTCTATAACTGTGGTGTCTGTTGTTACCGCATATCTAGCGTATCAAACTCCTTGCTCCACAAAGCTGCTACCATCTGTATACAATTCCCAGTCTGGTCTCTCCAAATGTACGTCCTTCAAATTTTCACGACTGGAATACACATACTCAATAGCAGCCAAGCAATCATGTTCCAATTGTCCTTCTTCCTGTATGGAACTTAAAAATACTGCTGGATTTACCAGGTTAGTTGTTTTTAAAATTACATTATCTTGTTGTGTTAATATTACCTGGTATTTCATCATTCTGCTCGGAAATAGCCAGTGTCCCTTCTTTTGTTCTAGAACAGTTTTCACCATGTGTGGGACATAGACTGTTATCGTTTTTCCCAAAGTCAGTTTCCAAGTTTCTTGTATGATCATTACCGTTGCAGCCACTGTGCAAAGGCATGTTGGCCATCCTTTACTCACTGTGTCCAGTTGTTTGGAGAAGTATCCGACCGGTGTTTCCAGCTTCCCATCTTCTGGGTTAACACACCGAGTGCCAAGCATTGTCTTTCATGAACAAACAGCTGAAAATCTTTAGTTAGGTCAGGAAGGCCTAAAGCAGGTGCAGACATCAAAGCACGTTTTAACTCTGTAAAGGCCCTTTGCCTTTGAACCCCACTCAAAGGAAGAGTTCTTTTGGGCCTCATACAACAGTTTAGCTATTAGACCATAGTTCATTATCCAAAGACGACACCACCCTGTCATTCCCAGGAATGCTCTAAGTTCATGGATATTTTTTGGCTCAGGTATACTACAAATGGGGTTTTTTCGATCTTTTCTCAATTGTCGCTGCCCCTTTGAAATCTCAAAGTCTAGATATATCACAGTCTGACATGCTATTTGGGCTTTCTTCCTGGATACCTTGTACACATTTAGTCCTAAAAAAATTCAAGAGGTCAATGGTTACCTGTATGCAGGTGAATCTTTCTTCTGTAGCAATCATTATGTCATCCACATATTGTAGAAGTAAATGTTCAGGCCTTGGTTTATCTTGTTTCCAGATTTCAAGCTCTTTTGCCAGCTGGTTTCCAAAAATTGTCGGACTGTTTTTAAATCCTTGGGGTAGTCTGGTCCATGTCAACTGCATCTTTCGCCCAGTTTGTGGATTTTTCCATTCAAAAGCAAACAACTTTCTGCTTTCTTTCTCCAAGGGTATGCAAAAGAAAGCATCTTTCAAATTAAACACTGTAAACCACTGATGAGTCTCCTTTAACGCTATTAACAACGTATAAGGATTTGCTATTACCAGATATATGTCCTTGGCTATTTGATTCACTGTTCTCAAATCTTGCACTAACCTGTATTCACCCGAGGGCCTTACTTCTGGTTTGATTGGGTATTGTTTAATCTTTACTATACCTGTATTTTCTTTAAATCTATTTTTACCGGTGCTGCTAATTTTGATTTACCAGGAGTATCTGTTTCTTATACTATAGGAATCACTGCAAAATCCACCTCTGGTGGAATTTCCTGTTTCTCCACTTTTTCCTGTATCATCAGGATTTTTCCTGTTTTTTTTTTGACTCAGGTATTTTCAAAAGAGTTCTCTTTTCTCAAAAACAATCTGTGCATTTAATTTAGATAACAAATCCCTTCCTAACAAGGGTATCGGGCATTTTGGTACATACAAGAATTCATGTGTAATTATTTTATTTCCAAATTTCAAATCTAGAGGTTGCAGGAATGGTCTGGTTTCCTCTTTCCCTGTTGCTCCTACTATGTTTTCTGGTTTTGTTCCAATTTTTCCTTTACAAGTATTTAATATCAAGAATGTCGCTCCTGTATCCACTAGAAATTTAACTTCTTTTTCTCCCAGCTTAATTATAACCAGAGGCTCAGCTGGGTCCCCTTCAGGTCCCCTTCAGTCATTCAAAACCATCATTCTGGCTACCTTCTTCTAAATATTTCCTCCTGAACACTGTTCATTTTTAGGACAACCTCTTTTCTAATGTTCTTCCTCCCTATACAATGCACAATGATTCACTCTTAAGGGGGTGTTAGAGTTTCGATTGTTAAAATTCATAAATCCTTCCCGTCCACTGACACCTCGTCCTCTTCCTCTACCTCGTCCTCTGTCTGCTGTTCCTGTCATTACGGCCAGTAATCTATTTTCTCTGGTTTTCCTTTCTTCTTTTTCCCTGTTATTATATACTTTCTATGCTGCCTCCAGCATTTTATTCAAACTCCTTGAATCCTCTCCCTCCAGCTTCTGAAGTTTTTTTCTTATGTCTGGTGCTGATTGTCCCATAAAAATCAAAGCCAACTGTATCTGAGCCGCCTCTGTATCCACTCTTAAATCAGTATATTTTCCGGCAGCTTCTTTCAGTCTTTCTAGGAACGCTGAGGGAGATTCATTCTTATCTTGTCTCACCTCATATATTTTAGACCAATTCAGAGATTTAGGCATAGCATGTTTAACTTCATATAAAATCCATTTCTGATACCGACTCAGCCTTTCTCTATGTTCCACATTATTTGGATCCCACTGCGGATCCCCAGATGGAAAATTCTGCTCTAATATTCTACCTGTTGTCCCACTCAGTACAGCCACTTCTGCCTGTGCTTTGCCAGTCTTTAGTACCATCTGCTTTTCTGTATCATCCAACAAATTATCTAAGATCACCTGTAAATCACTCCAATCCGGATTCTGCGTTCTAATTATAGTATCCACCACTCTGCCTACTCTCTCAGGATCTTCTCTATATACTCCAGCTGCCTGCTTCCAAGCCATCAAATCTGTAATCGAAAGGGCACTTTTACATACACCGGCCCATCGTTACCAACTCCCTGCTGCAGGGGAGCTATTGTTTGTGCCTACTAGTTAGCTTGCATTCCTTCTGCTAATCCCGTCTCTGCCTTAAGTAAAAGAATAAACCCACATATGATATTTTACTCCATTTCCCTTCTCTTCTACAAAACAACATTAACTGCAGAATGGTGTTATAATTCAGTGTCCCATTCATGTTCCACCTTTCCTGATCCTTCAATGTATACAGAGGCCACCAATGATTATAGTATTCAATCATCTGAAATCATCATGCAATTCACCCAGTGTGCTAATAAACATCCTAATGGAGAAGTTTTGGGGATTTTTCCATCAGTGGACAAATTTCCCATACTCTTACTCTTAAATAATTTGGCCAATGCCATTATGTTTATACTCAATACCAAATATCTATTAGATATATATCAAATATCAAAAATCAATAATCAATTATCAAATGTCCAATACCAAACCAAATATCAAATGCCAAATATCAAATACAAAGTTTCAAATACCAAATGTATACATCAAATACCAGATATCAAATAAATACAAATAACAATTGTTGCCAGGTAACGGAGTCCACCTGCTCGACTAGGGCATGGACAAAGCCGACTTCCCTTGGCAAGAGTCATAACCAATATCCCCTGGCAAATTATATATATATATCAAATACCAGATATACAAATTACAATTGTTGCCAGGTAATGGAGTCCACCTGCTCGACTAGGGCACGGACAAAGCCGACTTCCCTAGGCAAGAGTCATAACCAATATCCCCTGGCAAATTATTAACCAATAAAATATATTCACTCTTTATAACTTCCAGCTTCAGTCAAAGCTGTACCATACAATATACAATTACTCAAATCTGTCTCTTCATTCTTTCTAACTCCACACTCGCTTTGTGCACGTCTCACATTTACAGCACTCACACTCACACCTTTCTCACAAAAATACACATATATTCTTAAAGATTCCTTAAAATTGGGACTCAAACCCAAAGTTTCCAAAATGCTTTTGAAGCTGGGACTCTAACCCAGAATCCTCAAAAGTTGTGGGACTCTAACCCACTCCCAAATTGTCCAACCCAGCAATAGCTTTCGCTTATGTCTTACGGGCAGACGCCTAGGCTTCCACTTCCTTCAGGATCCTTCAGTCCAACCCTGCGCAGCTTTCGCCGCGTCTGACAGGCAGACGATACGGTGGGACTCTAACCCACCGGTGGGACTCTAACCCACTTTAGTGGGACTCTAACCCACTATCCCTAATATTTCAAAGAAAAGAAGTGTCCTACCAAAATCCAGGGGACGTTGCAAAGAGCCTTATGGATCGGGGATTGATGGGTATCCCCGAGAAATCCTCGGTGCTGGCTGGAACCGATCAGGTCCCCGACTCCTCCGGTGTCTCTCAGCGAGGTCCCATCTGGGTCGCCAGAAACTGTTGCCGAAAAACCTCGGAATAAAGAACTTATCAACACCAATTTAGTGCAGATAAGCAGACACTTCTTTATTAACGGCCAGGTGCGTGGGTGAGTCCTCTCAAAAGACCATGCACCCCGAATACCAAAATCATACACCTTATATTGAACTTATTCATTCATATTCATTAGATTTCCGAGAAAGGTTATACATATCCATTAGATTTCTGGGAAGTTATTAGCATATGTTAATGTTCTTTACGCATGTGCATTGAAGGTCTCTGGTGGTCTTCTAGAGTCCTCTGGTGGTCTTTCATAGTCTTCTTCACTTGTCCGCTTCTTGACCTCCTTCGGGTGATTCTGCGCAGTTTGGTCTTTGGCAGGTAACTAACTATTTCTTGGCAAATAACTACAAGTTGCTTCATTCGATTCTTATTAGTTCCCATTAATTTAGAATTCTGACATCTTCTCCATTCTTCTAGGTTGTTATAATATACTCCTACTGACAAACACTATATCAAAATGATCTTAAATCTTAAGCTTGTTACCTTAGTTCTATATGTTCCTATTACTTATTAACTAAGTTCTAAATGTTCCTGTTAAATGATTTTGGCCAATTCCTCCGGCCTTGGTACCGGGTTATACAAAAGGTTTCACAGCAGCTGTCGGTTGTGCAAATACAATAGAGATACCTTTGCTAAACTACTTCTTACCATTTTATATTCTTATTAAACATGATTTATTCTAACTACTACCAAATCAATAACAAATCAAAGCTACTAACTAGTCAATAACAAATCAATAACATAATCAATAACCAATCAGTAACAAGGTTATAAGTGGTGTTCATTCCTATGGCTTCACAGAAAGGAGGTTTAGTGTCATAGCATAACCAACAAGCAACAGTACCATTAGGGTTCGTATGGTTGAGGGCTTGATAAGCTGCTTGGACTAAGTTCCATAACGGTTCAGTATAACTGTCTTTGGTAGCAATATCGCCTAACGTAGGTTCTGGAGCTAAGGTAGATAAGTTGGATACAGTTCCGTTAGGCTCTTTCTTTGGTTCTGGTTCAGTTCCTTTTATAACTCTATTGGGGCTTGAGAATTTGGAATCTCTCTCTTTTGAATAAGAATTAGCCCTCTTGTGTTTGTGCTAGGCCAAGGTTCCCAATACCTGACTCCCCAAGTTTTTCCTAGTAACCACCCGGGGTCTTCTGGTAACATGACATTTAGGACTAAGTGTCTACAATTACTGTAACCAACTGATCCTCCATAACTAACTGATCCTCCACTCCAGTCGTACTTAGGTGGTTTACAGGTGTGCAGTCCCCATTCTACTTTCAAAATTTTTTCTCTTGTGGGGGGAGTCCAAGCGTTTGCAATAGTAACACAGTCCCAGTAAGCACAGTAATATTGGTTAGGTGTATTGCAATACCCCTTCCCTGGATTAGAACTAGGACAAAAATAAAAGGGTCTTAGGTCCAAGCATGGACTTATGGGAGCCAGAGTGCAAAGTGAGTCAGTAAAACTGCGGGACCCTGCAGTAATTTTCTTTTGGATAATTGCGGAATCTTCCCATCTTGACAGAGTCCATTCGTATGGCTGGTGGAGATTTTTCCCTTGTACTGAGCCCATCCATATAAAAATTAATAATTTTACATTTCTAGGGCCTAAAATTGTATAAAGCAAGAGCATTAGAGCTTGATCCCAACGTTTAGGGAACAGTGGTGGTATCCATGGACTATTGTGGGTATTATTTTCCCAACTTCATATATCATCGTAAGGTGTCTCTTTTATACCCCAAGATCCTTGCCTTTTTGTGTCTTTAATTTTTAAATCCTTTAGGTCATTGTGGAGTGAGGTTGGGTCAGTGGGAAACGTTAGGGTGTTTTCAACTTGGTAGCGCTTACTATATGGGTCTGTAGCTTTATATTTTAAGGCAGCTCGTCATCAACAGTCCCCACAGTAGTACATTTCTGCCTCCTCCGTCTACTCGGTTGCTTCGAGCAACAGGGGGTACCATCTTCTCGGCAGCAAATGTATTCTTCAGGGGAGCACTTGTTAGGCTGCTTGGCCTGTCTTATTTTGTAAGCGCTCCAATTTTTATCTTTTTACTTTCCACAAGTAGCAACTCAATCCCACGACCGTTTTTCTACAATTTATGTCAGTTATTATTGTTACGTTAGGGCAAGGTTTGTTGCATGATAAGAATATTGTCCGGGATGTATTCCTTTTACAAATATTTCTTACCACTCAGTAGAATCCTTCTCAATTTTTCCTACTAAAACCCTTAGGCGTAAGGCCTTATTAGTCAGTTGTCTTTCCTGATCGTGACACTCTTGACAAACCCCTCTGGGGGAATACCCGTAACGGCAATGGCTCCACCACTTTCCCTGACACACTATACACTTATAACATACAAATGGATAGCAATTACAATCTAGATTTACACAGTTGATGGTCACAGGTTTACTCATTGGTTCTTTCTTTTCAAAGTAACCTTCAAGTCCTCCGAGTTGTTAGCCACTTCCCAATGAGAAGTGTGGATCGGTCCCTTAACCAAAGTAGCATGGGTCCATCCCTTTTCCGCCGTCTGGATGGCTGTATCTGTAGTCAAAAGAACAAGAAACGGACCTTCCCAGCGGGGGTTTAGAGATGTTTCTTTCCACGCTTTTATCAGCACGTGGTCCCCAGGCTTGATTTTATGAATAGGAAACCCCAAGGGGACTGTTTGCTCTATTAATCCTTTCTGGCGGTTGTCTCTTATGACTTTTGCTAAGGTAGTTATGTAGGTATGGATAGATGCATCTTCAACCTTGGGGTGTTGGATTGGTATTCCATGGGAATAAGGCATGCCATATAACATCTCATAGGGAGATAACCTTTTACTAGTCTGGGACCTTGTCCTGATGTTTCATAAAGCTAATAGTAAACATTTAACCCATGACATTCTGGTCTCTATCATTAGCTTCGTTAGTTGTACCTTAATAAGCCCATTCATCCTCTCTACTTTCCCTGAACTCTGTGGGTGCCATGGGGTGTGAAATTTCAACTTAATTCCTAGAGCCTCTGTTGTTTCCTTTAATATTTTGGATGTGAAATGCGTTCCCTAGTCCGAATCGATAGCTATAACCATACCAAATCTAGGAATAACTTCTTCTAGCAAATGTTTAACTACAGTTTTAGTAGTAGCTTTCACAGTGGGATAGGGTTACACGCAATGGGTAAGCTGGTCTACTATTACCAAAAGATATCGGTATCTTCCTACCTTAGGTAACTCTGTGAAATCTACTTGGATCCTCTCAAAAGATCTGCAGGCCAATTTTCTCCCTCCAAGGGATTTTGTTCTAAAGTTAGACCTGTTCACTTTTTGACAAGTTAAACACCCTTGGACCTCTTGTTTTGTCAGATCATATATGCCTATGCACCCATAGTATTTTAAAAATTGGTCAGCTAGGGCTTGGGTTCCCCAATGGGTGGTCTGATGTAGTCTAGAAATCATATGTTTAGCATAAGCTTTTGGTAACCTTTCTCGTCCATCTGGGAGGATCCATTTATCATCCTTCTGGACAATCCCTAAGGCCTGAAATTTTTGTATTTCCTCTTTAGTAAAGACCTTTTCCTTCTGTTCAGTTAAGGTTTTAATGGGCATTGCTTCTATCTCTTGGGAGGTTGAGGTTGCCTTCTTTGCTTCATAGTCGGCCCGGTTATTTCCTCTGGTATGAAAATCCTGTCCCTTTTGGTGCCCTTTTACATGCACTACTGCTACCTGTTCTGGTTCTCTGATTGCAATTCTTCGTGGATTAAACCCTTACCCTGGGTATTGATAAGTCCTCGCTCTTCCCAAATTTTCCCAAAAGTATGTACTACCCCAAAGGCATATTTTGAATCCATAAATATGGTTCCGACTTTTCCTTTTAGCCTTTGTAAAGCCTTTAATAATGCGTATAATTCACAGGCTTGTGCTGACCAGCTAGGGCTAAGGGGGCCTCACTCTAGTACTGTTTCCTTTTTCCCATCTATTATTGCATATCCTGATTTCCTTTTTCCCTCCTCCATCGGTGAGGAGCCATCAACAAATCATTTTTCTCCTTCAATTAATTCCTCTTTCTCTAAATCCTCCCAGATCTTGGTTTGATACTCTATCAAACTGATACAATCATGTATGAGTAAATCATCTATGTGCCCATACAAAAACTGGGCTGGGTTTTGTGCCAAGGTAGTTTTTAGTTGTAAATTGGGAGAATGAAGTAAGATTGCTTCATATTTTAGTAATCTACTATCAGTCAGCCACTTTTCTGCCTTTTCATGCAAAATTCCCCTAACGTTATGGGGAGCATATACTTCTAATTTTCCCCCGAAGGTTACCTTGGTTGCTTCTTCTACCTTCAAAGCGACAGCTACTATAACTTGTAAACACGTAGGCCACCCTCTACTCACAGGGCCTAAATGTTTAGAAAAGTATCCTATCGGTTTTTTCTGCCTTGCCCAATCCTGTGCTAGTACTCCGTATGCAGTGTGATTATCTGTTTCTACAAATAAATAGAACTGTCTCTTTAAATTCAGTAAGCTTAAAACCAGGGCCGTTATCAAATCCTCTTTTACTTTATTCAACTGTTCTTCATCTTTACTTGTCCACCGAATTTTATCACGGGTTAATTTTTCATATAAAAATTTTACTTTACTACTATAATTTTCAATCCATTGTCTACAATAGCCCAAAAGTCCTAACAGCTGCTGGACCTGCCTCTTAGTTTTTGGAGGTGGTAAACTTAAAATTCCTTGCACCCGATCAGGATCAAGTTTCTTGGTTCCAGGGCTTAGCCGGTGGCCTAAGTATTTTACCTCTGATTCAGCAAACTGAAGTTTTGACTTAGAAACCTTAAGCCCGACGTCCCCCCAAAAGTTCAGTAACTGTATCGTGCTTTCTCTAACTTCTTTTTCATTAGTTCCTGCCACTAATAAATCATCCACATATTGTAAAAGTTTAATCCCCGGGGGTAGGGTAAGTTGTTCTAATATGGTTTCTAAGGCTTGCCCGAACAGGTTAGGTGACTCCGTAAACCCCTGGGGCAACACTGTCCATCTTAACTGCTGTTTCCTACCTGTATCAGGGTCCTTCCATTCAAAGGCAAAATAGTGTCTACTGCTTTCATCAAAGGGGCAGGCCCAAAAGGCATCCTTTAAATCCACCACACTATACCAAATGTTATCTGAGGAGATCTGATTCAATAGTGTGTGTGGATTAGCAACTACTGGGAACCAGGTGACCCTACGGCTATTTACAGCTCGTAGGTCCTGAACTAACCAGAATGACCCCTCAGGTTTCTTGACAGGTAATATGGGGGTATTATGGGGTGACATACAGTGTTCTAAAGTTCTTTTATGTATTAAACTTTGTATTATGGGTTTTAAACCTTTTCTTCCTTCCATGGACAACGAGTATTGCTTTACTCGTATTGGTCTCTCTGGGTTTTGGATAGTTACCTTTATCGGCGGAATATCTAATTTTCCTATATTGTCTTTGTTATAGACGCTCATGACAAATTGGAGGAGCCAATTTGTATTAAATAAAGGATTGAATTTATTAGCAAGTGATAAGAGAGCAAAACAGCGCTGGGCAGCCGGGGAGGCAGTGCTCCGCCAAAAGCTCACAACTTTCTGTTCTAGTTACATTCCTTTTATACAGTTTATGCACCCTTCCCTTGTCAATCTTCACCTTGTCTTGTTTCTCTCTTTTTTTCTTTTTCTTTGCTCGTGTAGGTTCATTATTGGGTGGATTCGGTCCATCTTCTCAAGGGGAAGTGTCTTTTTGATGTAGAATGTCTTTTGTTGTGGAGATGTGCAGTCGTGGTAGAGTTAATCCCCTTATCTAGTAAATTATAGCTGTTGTCTTTCCCCTCCTTATCTAGTAAGTTATATTTGTTATTTTTTTTTCCCCTCATGACTTTTACGCAATATTTAAGCAAGCCCTGCTTTTCTTTTTTTTTTTTTTTTTACACAAAGCATTCGTTTAATCACAATGTGTGTCTTCCCCCTTCCCGATTAGTATGTAAGTAAATTATCATATTGTTGTTTTAACACCATTAGCCGAATTGATTCTATTCTGCTTTGAACAAGGGCTACAACTTTTATCTAAAATACACGGACCAAAGGTCAAGATTAGCAGTAAGACTTTTAGGGGTAATTGTGGAGAATGTCTCTACCCCCATGTGCGATTTCATGAACAAAGTTAACCCGTTCATTACAGTCTTGGTTATACCACACATCAGGATTGATTTCTGCTTCATCAATGGGATTTAAAGTGTACAACTTTACCACGAGATTATCATTCTCCGCTGATAAATTAATCCCTAAACTAACAATTAAATCTCTTCCTAAAAGATTATATTCTGCTTCAGGCACCATCAGAAATTTATCCATGCAAAATTTTTGAGGAGCCTCTATTTCAATAGCTTGAGTTTCATATACCTTAAATGGTTCTCCCTTTGCACCTACAATATTTATGGTGTTTTTAGTAAGGGTGCAACCAGAGGGTAGTTTCTGAACAGTGGATCTCTCAGCTCCTGTATCTACTAAAATTTCTAACTTCTCTTTTTGGGGACCTAATTTCAATTTTACTTGGGGCTCTGTAGATGTTTTGGTCCCCAATAAGTAGAGCCCCTGAACCACCTCTTCATTTTTAAACATCTGCTCATCCTGTTGGTTTTTTTTTACAATTCCACTTTAAGTGCCCTCTCTTCCCACAATAATAGCATTCAATTCCTGCTTCTTTATTTTCTGGTCTAATTGGCTTTCTTTCTTTGCTCGGTCCTTTGTTGTCTATCCTCATGGACCCTGGTTTGTTAACTCTCTGTCCTTCTTGGATGGCTGCAACTAAAATTTTGGCCTGCTTCTTCTGACTTTCCTCATCTCTACGTACATACACCTTCTGAGCCTCTCTCAACAACTCGTCCAACCCTCTGTCCTGCCAGTCTTCCAACTTCTCCAATTTCTTTCTTATGTCCACCCACGATTTAGCCACAAACTGTGTTTTCAGCAGGGTTCGACCCACAGCTGTATCAGGGTCAATTCCAGAATACAACTGCAAACTTTTCCTTAATCTTTCTAACCAGTCAGTCGGAGTTTCATCCTTTTTCTGATACTCATTGAAGGCCTTATTTATATTTTGACCTCTGGGAACTGCTTCTCGTATTCCCTGAATCATTATATCTCTTAAATCACTCATATTTTGTCTATCTCCTGTAACTTGATGGTCCCAATTTGGTCTCTGTAGGGGCCATTTCACATCCCCCTGGGGCTCATGTTGATGTCTTTGGTCCCAGTATCTCATCCCCGATCTCCTAATCATATCCCTTTCTTCAGATGTGAAGAGTATCCTTAAGATAGCCTGAATTTCATCCCAAGTGTAAACACTAGGGCCTAAAAATTGATCTAGTCTTTTGGAGACCCCTAGAGGGTCCTCAAGTAAACTTCCCATTTCCTTCTTAAATTCTCAGACATCCCCAGAATTTATGGGTACCGATACAAATCCCACTCCACCCCGATTTCCCCCCATGGCAACTTCTTTTAGGGGCAATAAATGTGTTGTTTCTTGGTCTCTCCAAGTCCTGCTCTGAGTTTTCATCCCCTCTTTTTCTACTGGGGCAGAAGGGGTCAGGTGAGCGGGTAATTGTGGATATATTCAGGGTGGGGATGGAGGGGGTGATGGAGTCAGGGATGGCAGGAGATTTCGAGCCAGGACCTACGGGGGTGGGGAGGGTTGGTTAGTCAGGTCCCACTGTTCGCATAGGGGCCCCTTCATCTTTTTCTTTTCAGTTAAGGCAAAAATATAACTTCTAGCCGAGGATATTATCCAGACTGGCATATTAACTTTCTTCTAAACTAAAAGGTTCTTTTCAGTTCACATGTACATTCAGAGCTTGACATACCCAATCCTCAAGTGACCCAAAAACTGGCCAACACAATTTATCAGCCCTTATCTGTTTCCCCCCCCCCCCATATTTCCATACAATAACGTTATCATCTTTTCCTTATTTTTTTACGAGATGGCCAATCATCCCAATATTTAATCATTGATCCCAAGGGACTATCTACTGGTATATCAGGTAAATGGCTCTCTTCCTTTTTGAGGGTACTTCTCTGTGAGTCCCCTCCCGGGCCAGAAACTTTACTCTTTTTCTGTCCCATCGTCCTGAGGTGCCTTCTTTCTTTCAATACCTTTCGTTTCCCTCCTTCGGTGGCCAAGTCCCTCGCAGGAGATTGGAACCGCACCTAGAAGAGGTCCACACTCGCTTCGCAGTTTTCTGCATCTCACACACTCAAGGAATCCCATCCGCAACCAGCGGTTTATACTTGCGTATCTCTGCCACCTGGATATTCGTGCACGATTTTACAGTATGTTAGGAGAGCTCATCTTTTTTTTTTTTCCTTGCTTGCTACGCTCAGGTAATTTGAGTCCATGAAGGTCAGAGCAAGTTTGGACCTGCCAATCCAGGAGCATCCAAAGATGGGGGCACCCTCCCAAGTTGGGGTCGCACACCAGCCTAACTCTGATCACACCAGGGTCACCAAAATTGTTATAAATCAATAGAGCCAATTCTATATAAAATTCACATATTTCTTGAGAATAGCAAGCAAGCAGCGCTGGGCAGCTGGGGAGCCTGCGCTCCACCAACGGCTCGCAACTTTGTTATAGTTACATTCCTTTTATACAGTTCATGCACCCCTTTCTTGTAAATCTCCGCCTTGTCTTGCTGCTTCTTTCTTCACTCGTGCAGGTTTGTTAATGGGTAGCTTCCATCAATCTTCTCAAGGGAGAATGTCTTTTGATGTGGAGAAATGCAGTTGTGGTAGAGTTAATCCCCTTATCTGGTAGATTATAGTCGTTGTCTTTTCCCTCCTTATCTAGTAAGTTGTAGTCTTTTCTCCTGACCTTTACACAACATTTAGGCAAGCCTTGCTTATTTACATAAGGTATGTGTTCAATCACAATGTGTCCCTTCCCCCTTCCTAATTGGTATGTAAACCTTATTGTCTTCTTTTAATTCAACACGAATTACACAATGTCAGGGAACAAGTTGGTTCCCTGTTGATTACATAGGGAACCTCAGTGCTGGACATGCAACAATGTTACATCAAGCAAGACAATACAGACTGTCCAAAAAATGCAGGCACTGGCACTCTACCATCCATTTAATTTCTACTCCACACATCTCTGGCTTTGGAATTTTTTATTCGGTTTAAAGTATGCTGAACACAGATCCGATGTCAAAGTTCTTCCAAGTCTCTTCCTAAGCTTCTCTCCCACCTCTTACCTTCCTGGGTGGATAACCAGTAATCCAGAACATTACTAGATACGAGACCACAGTTAAGTGAAGCTACTAAAAGAAGGCAAAGTTGGCAGCATCAGACATGACTGCAGGGACACACTTTTGCCCTCTAACCCTCCTGTTCTAGGCTCTTGGAATACAGGTAAACAATAAGACTTCTGTCAAAATATAGGGAAGGGAGAAACAACATGTTGCCTAGATATGTGCCCTCCAGAACTGAAGTCTCTTCAGGTGCTGCCCAACCCTACCACTGAACTAGAATCACACTGCATCATGCAGCACCTGGAGAGATACCACTGCTTTCCATCAAGCTGGGGCAGATAAGGCCCTTATCCTATAGCAGTGCTCTTTGCTGCACGAGGCAAGAGAAGAGGCACAGCTAGTATCTTCACTGTAAGGCAATGTAGGGCCACCCTTCAGCTAGGAGTAGATCTTGTAGACTTTTTTTTTTCATGTCTCTCTTCTGAAGGGTCTGCATATCCTCCTTCACTCTAAAGCAGCTAGTTCTTCCAGGAGCTGCTCTTTCTCCTGCTGCAGCTCCTGCACCCGTTGTTTGTTCTGCTCTAGTCTGTCCTCCAGCCACTGAAGGAGTGGCCCACTGATGGCAGACATCTGGCTGCAGAGGTTCTTTGTGAACACTGGAAAAAGCAAGAACATATCATGCCAGTGCAAACACACAAAAGACTCAGTGTGCTACAATAACTCCAAGGCCAAGAGTGTTACAGACAGACAAGGAAACCCTCCAACATCCTGGCCAAGGCAACCAGACATCCCCAGAATCAGCAGCTTGCTAAACAGGGAAACAAGCTATTTCAGTCTGACCTGTAGATATCCAGGGGAGGGATGACAGACCTACAACAGAAATCTGGAATTCCGCATAAGCCATCATTGAAGCTAATTAATTCCTAAATTCAGAAGCAAAGAATGTCTCATTTATTGAACAGGTGAGAATGGACAATGGGGTACTTATCTTGGAACAGAAGTGGGATTAGGATTCACCATATCTCACTGGCAAAAGCAAAGATGTCATTTGCATGTAACATTCAGGAAGTGCCAGGAGATGCAAGCATATGTATAACCAGCCAGACACTACTTTAAGACTCACCAAATCCAAAATCCCCTTGCTGTTCTAATGGGGGAAAAAAAATCCCAAACCAACCCAAAGTCTATTGTAATTTTAGCCAACTGTCCAAAGGTCAAAGGATACAACAGCATTCATAAACCCCAGGATTAGGTTATTTTACAGCCCTTGGTGTTTTCCTTTAAAGTGTTTAGTTACAAGTCTGTTGCATAAATTCTATTGGAGGAACAAGATAACAGTCTCAGGAAATTCTCTGGGTAACACAGTCTTTGTGATTGGAAATTAATTGTATGGCAAAGAAAAAGACAAAAGGTTGTGCTTTTATAGTTATTTACAAGTGCCTTTTACGGCAAAGGGAGGACTGTTACACAGCTGTGGTCTTCTGTCACCTGAAGTTAGAGCCAAACCAACCCCTGCTCAAGACTCTACTGTTTTGACTCTGGGAGCAGCATCCTGGATTCTCGCATGCGAAAAAGAAATCCTTACCTGAGCCATTATGAATCTTGGTTACAGAGTCTAGATGGGTGAGGCTAAGAGAATGAACAGAATGCAGGTTAGTGACAAGATAGCAGTCAATTGCATATTAGGCAAACCCAGGCTATAGAACCAGCTACCTACAAGTCACTGACACTGCAGGTACATCTAAACCTCTTCACTTGTCAAGCCCTTATATTCACAAGGATAACAGAGAGCTTACAGCACAGAAACATCAGTGTTGAGCACCAGAGGCAGAAAAAAAAACAATCAACCCTGACATTTAATCTCATTTTTCAGACTTCTCAGCACTCTTACCCTGGTTAAAGACTAATTACTGTCACACACAGATACATCACTGAAGTGCCAGCATTAGCTTGCACACGCTCTAGCTCTTTTTTGTTGCAGGAAAGGAGCAGTTACGCTTAGCTCTTGTGTGCAAAACTGAGAGAATTTGAACTCCTTAATGTGAAAGTATTCAATCAGTTCTTCTACAAAGGCACACGAGCTGCTAATGCTTCTTATTTTCTATACCCCTGCTAAGGTTATGGTACCTTAAGTACAGCAACAGTAGAATACGTTAGCAAAGACAGACTTGGAGAGGGGTGGAGCCCCAGTGTTGTTACCTGTGAATTCTCCTGTAGGCATCTTGCTCTTCTTGGCAAAGGATCTTGGGCAGCTCTACAGCTGATTCCAGACACACTTTCCCAATGGTTTCATGGGGGACAACATGAATAGGAATTTCAATCCTTTCATATCTAAAAGGGTATCAGATACAATTAACTTCAAAGCAGCAGAGATTTCAAAAAAAAAATTTCTACAAACCTGCAACAGTCTGTCCAATGCATAGCATTGCTGCAGGTTTACTTTTGGGAACACATACTTGAATTGATAGGCAAATGGAAGCCTTTTATAGCCACACAATTGTCTTAAATTTTAACAATAGAACGCTAAAGCAACTAGATGGCCAGTACTGACAATATGATGCATAGCATGTGTGTGGTTGGTGGGGACTCTACACCATGCAAATCTGAAGCCTCAACCTCTAGAGCTGAAAGCAAAAGGGTGAGCCTTCTACACAACAGATTACAGCACAAATTCATACCCAGACTACACCAAATCTATCTAGGTGAAATTAATCAGTCCTAATCTTTAGATTCTCTTCAAGCACCCTGCATCAGCAGAAGTAAGGTGACCTCGTTCAGGCATCTCTATACAATATTTAGTCCTCATGATGAGCCTAGAAACCACTTACTTGAGACAACCCTGAAAGGAGAGACAAGATGAAATACAACCTGATGCTAGACATAATATTCTTCTGCTGTACTCACTCTGAGCTCTTCTGGGCCTGAATGGACTGGAAGCAGGTGTAGAGAATCCTGCCTGTCTATGAGAGACAGCAGAAAGTCAGATTCCAAGAGCAAAAAATCATCTGAAACCACACATTCCTTTAGGAAGTAGAATATGCTTTCAAATAGCATTTTAACAGGTTGCAAAGGCACACAATTTTTGCTTTGATTGGTACGCTAGAACTGTTTACAAGCGGATATTGACAGACCCATTAACGATGAAAGAAATCTTAAACAATAGCTACCTGAAAAACCTAGACAAGACACACCACTGTCCAGCTTATCTCACACTACAGCAGCATCTCCTAAAGAGGCCAGAGGCAGAGAGGTGCAATAAACTGTATCTGCTGGACTGAACAGCTGAAGGGCACTCACACATTTCAATGCACACACATGCTGCAGCCATCTGATGCAGTCCCAGAATCCTACTTACCAGCCCAGCTTTGCTGGCTGGAGAGCCAGGCTGTGGATCAGCACAGAGTAATTAATATCTCATTCTTTTGTCATTGGGATTACAATCCAAACATCACCATTCTAACCATGCTCTGACTGTGCTCCAAGCAGAGCTCAGCCTTTCTTGCAGGCTGCATCCAAGGATTTCAGCTTTGCCCTGGGGCTGATATTTCTTATGAGTACTTGGAGGATTTATTGCCATTTTTAAGTTACCTACCTTTGTGTTTTTGTCCTCAATGAAGCAGGAAAAGATAAGCCCCACAAAACCTTGGTCCATCATCTGATACATAGCTTGTGTGCGGACGTCTGCAGACAAAGAAATAAGAGAATGAGAACTGCACTGGTCACCTGAAGTAGTGGAAAATGATTTGCCACCTTTTGAAGGGTGACCTGGAATTTGGTAACAAGTGTCACAAGCTTTATTTAAGTCCTTACTCCAGATGAGTAAGTTACAAAAAAAAAAATCCAACTTAAAATGTAAGTAAATAGCAAATCTTAAAAAGACAAGATGAGTTAATAGAACAAGAAATTAGCTTAGCATCAACCTAGTGCCACAGATCACTATATAGCCATAATGTCCAACACATCTAAGATACGTACTTCTTTCAAAAAAGTATTTGTTTTTGCATTAACACTCATATATATCCAAAATCATCACAGCAGGCCAATGATTCCCACAGCTTTTGTTGCTATTCCCCACACCCTAGGTCTAGTTTTCCTGTCTGGAAGAACAGTAGTACTAGTAGTAGCTGGTCTGTGACTAGTGAGTCACATGCAATTTGAGCACCTGGAACACACACACAGGAATGGGGCTATACTGGCAGAGGTTCCAGAAGCCCACCCAGACAGACAATCCTGTCCCACCAGAGGACATCTGAGAACCCAAAATTTGATAGTTGGGATGTGCAGCTCTGAAAATCCAGTAAATTGAGTAATACTGTGAGTATAATACTGTACCAGCTGTGAGTTTTCATATAGAACCTAGACCAAGACTGCTCTTACCAACATGTGATGGCCAGACAGTAATATGAGGATGAGAGTGATACCAGCCCACAACTCTCATGGGACGTCCTGTCATTTCAGCCAACCTGTGTGTGAGTCAAGGTGCTTTTGAAACGAATAGAGCAAATGGAAGAAGTTTTTTTATACAAGGAAAACCAGCAGATTTTAAGAGAGTTTCTCATCAGTCAACAAAATTCCAGATCCCTTTAGAGGGGTGACAAGATATGCAGCAGGAAGCTGATGGAAGCCTCTTCCCCAGCACCAGCACAACGCTACTGGTGCAGAAGCAAACTGGATTTTGTTTGCTTGTGGCAGTAAGCAACATGGCAGCAAGCTGTCCAAAACAGCATCCTTGAGAATACGTAGGGAAAAGGCTCTCCAGTGCACCACGCTTGGAAACAGAGACTTGCCAACATTTCATCTTCTACTAAGCCTCCCTGCTGAACTGCCACCTTCCCCCGAAAACATACTTCAGTTTTACTTGTGACCAAACACAAAAAAAATTATAAAAAACAGTTACAACACAATCACTGCAAACACCAGAACCAACAAAGACTCCAGAGAATGGCAACTGCCAGCACAGCCCTCCAAACCAAACAGTTGTAGGAGAGAAGGGGCAGACAGCTTCAAGGCAACTATGACAAGTCTAAACCACAGCACATAAAAAGAGGTCTGAGGTAAACCACTTCACTGGCAAATTTGCTGCTGGCTCTACTAAAGGATATCTCTGCTTCAGTAGAAGCAGCTGAAAGCTGCTCTGGCGAAATTTCCACACGGTCTTTTCTCTTATCGGAGCGGCGCAGGATGATCACAGAGTGGATATGAACAATTCGGCTCGTATCAACCTAATGACAAAGAAAAAAATCCCTCATTCCTCTGCTAAAGAGATAACCACCGCAAAGGAAAAGGCCGGCTCCTGTACCTTTAGCAGAGAAAAGGTACGCATCAGAGTACAGTCAGGTGTGCAGATGGGAACCTTCCCTGACTCTAAGCTTTGACTTTCACAGCAGCTGGAACTACGAGTCGGCGCTAGACAGGAGAGGGGAGGCCCAAGGCCCAGGGGCACGGCTCTGCCGGGGAACCGCCACCACACAGACCCGTGCAACACTCCCTGCCGCTGTGACCGAGTCCTGCTCGGAGGGTACGAGCCCACGGCCCGCGCTGGCGCGGGCCATGAACCCCACCCGGGCAGCACCTCCTCCCACTATGTCCCCCGCGCGCCACCCATCTCCCCCTGGGGCAGCCCGGACCAGCACCGCCCGGTCCCGGTACCTCGCCGATGCAGAGCCCCATGACCTCCTCCTTCTCGGTGCTCAGCGCGTGGTTGAGGCACACCAGAAAGGCGTCAGCCTCCAGGTGCACCGCCTGCACCGCCATCTTGCCGCCGCCCCCCTCCCCCGTCTTCACTCACCACACCCGGAAGTGGGCGGTGAGAAGCGCCGCTTCCCCCGCCCGCACTCGGCAGCAGGGCTAATCCCGGTGGGGCTCGCCGGCCCGTCTAGCCAATCGGTGCTGCCAAGGTGCGGTCTGGCTTCCGGAGAGGCCGGGCGGTGCCTCTCGGCGGAAGCGCCGTGTCGCCCACGCGAACGACGGCCCCGGGGTTCCGCGCTGCAGCCGCTGCCCGCGGCGGGGCGGGGCGGACGGGACGGGACGGGACGGGACGGGGCGGGGCGGGGAGAGCGGCGGAGCGGAGGGGGACGGGACGGGGCGGTGCGGCCCGACCTGACCCGGCTCGGGGCGGGGCTGCGCTGCGCGCCGGCCATTGGGGCCTGCGAGCAGCCGGGGGGGGAGGCTGCGGGGTCAGAGGGGAGGGCGGGGGAAGGCTTTGCTCGGTGCACACGGCGCTGGCTGTCACCTGGCGCGGGGCTGCAGGTAGGTCACGGGCGGGTGGCCCGAGGGGCCCGGCCCGGCGCCCCCCGCTCCGCCTGGTGCCGTCTCATGCCGAGGGGCGGCCGCCGAGCCCCGCAGGCCCGGCCCGGGTGGGAGGCGGTTGCTATGGAGACGTGCTGCGCCCTCTTCCCGCCGCGGCGGCCTGGCCTCCCCGGCCCTTCCTGCCTCCTCCCCGCCGCGGCCGGCCCACCGTCCGCACCGGTCCCTCACCCCCTCCCCCCCTCCCCATCCTGCCCTCCCTGCTCCCCTTGTCCGCACCGTCCCCCACGCCCCCTCGGCCGGCCCTTCACCAGGCCCCGCTTCTGCACCCCTTTCCTCGTCCTCCCCTTCCTTCTCCGGGGCTCCCCCCACACTATGTCCATCTCTTTTTGTCTTCCTGTTTCTTTAGATCCTACCAAAGCTAGACCTTCCCTCCCCAAACTGCTGGACAGGCCCGGCCGGTCGGTGAGCATCTGCTACCCCTCAGTAGGTTGGGCAGAGCGGAGAGGAATCACGGATGTGCTTGCTCGGGGCAAGTGCTCCAGGCAGAGTAGGGTCCAAACCCCCAAGAAGAAGCTTTAGAGTGAGTCAAGCTGCTCTTACATCAACAGACAGCTCATCTGATCCCTGACTTGTTGCAAGATGCAGGCTGGGTTTTTCAGGAAAGCTCAGTTCCTTTTTGGCTCCCCAAAGGCTGCACAGACAGAGGTGTGCAGGCAGCTGCACACTCTCCACGAAGGCCAAACTGGCCAGCTGTGGTCCAGAAGCTGTGTAGCTGGCTTAGTACAACGCTATGCCCAATTCACTGAGCCTCAGCATTGCTTTTTTCCCTTGGTGCCTAAATGGCAGCTGAACTTTTCTAATAATCTGACCCAGTCCCCTTTTAAAACAGAAGGTAATAAAGGGTGGACTTTGTTCAGCATGCTGAGCTCCAGCTCTGGGGATGGTACAAGCAGCAGCTGGAGCAATTTCTTTCACTGTTTTCTTAAAGTTTTCTAATGTACCTGATTTAAAAGCAAATAAATTGTCTTCACCACAAGATGCAGTCCTCCTCCTGGCCATTTTCACATTTATTCATTTATTGTATGGCTCAGAAATCCACCCAGGTCCCAGAACAGCATTAAACTTCTAAGGCCTGATGCTCAGATGGACAGAATACTTGCAAGTCTTGTTCCTGTCCGTGGGGATTGGGCTTTAAATCTCCCCCAATCAATACCTTAAACAGCTCAGATTCTGCAACTATATTGATGGGAACATTAAAATCTGTGTCAAAGGATGACGCTGCAATCCTGCAAATTTAAGCTGATTGGTTTTTTTGTTGGATGTGGTGGGGTTTTTAGTGGATTATTAAGCAAGCAGTATAAGAAATTAGTTTTACAACTTGTTTTACATATAAGTAAGCTTACTTCTCCTTTCACCCATGTCTTCATCAGACTTTTTTATTTTATTGCTTTCTGATAAAATGTGCAAAAATAGGAATTGTATATGTTTTTCCCTTCTTAAAGTTTCAGGTGCAAATGTCTAAACGCGTTCTTTTTCAAATCTCCTGTTTCTTTTGTATGTTTGAGTAGTAAAGACAGACCTGTCTTACTTTAAACCCAATTGATGGTTTTGCCTGACCTCAAGATTTTATTTGTGGCACTAACTGGGCACCTTCATAACAGTCTTAGAGACTGTTGAAAAGAGAGGCCAGACTGCGCCTTTGAACTTTGGCAACTGAACTCAGAGCTATGGAGTTCCAAGGAAGTTTGGGACAAATTAGTGGGGCAGAGGGTGAAAACACATTAACTGCTGCCCATTCTGCACAGTGTCCTCTGCATGAGACCTTGTTCTGTCGGTCCTGTACCTATCATTACTGCCATGTTCGTACACAATAAATACAAACATATGTGTTGTACTTTAGTCCTCCTACCTGTAGTTCAGTAAGACTGAACCAGGTTAGTATTTGGATAGGAGACCTTCCAGGAGAGTTTACTTGCTGTAGGAAATAATGTTCACTTACTGAGTAATATTTTTCAATTACTGAAGTCAGTTGTGAGTCTTCTGATTCTAAGGATGATGAGCTCTAGAAATTCCAGCTTCGTATGCAATAAAAGCAAGTTCTTGAGGATTTTTTTGTCATGATGGAGCTTTTGGCAGTTTACTGCAGAGTAAGAGAGTATCCTGGCCAAATTCCAACCTGGGTGATTATATTCAGCTGACTGAAAATGAGCAGTGGCAATTGCTACATTTCACTGTTGGGCAAAGTGATTTCCACACATGGGGTTAAATTTGTAAAGTGACTTAGGGTAAAGCAGAATGAAAAAGACTTACAGAAATTTCCCTTTAACCCTCATAGCTTATTCTTGAAGGCCTTGTGAGACTTGTCAGTCTGCTGTCACATTCCTCTAAATGTCAGTGATCCAGCTGTTGGAGCATTGCTTGAAATGGCTGTACCACATCACAGGATGGTCTTCAGAAAAGTGGTGCTATTTATAATGCACATACACGTTCCCACACATAAGCAAGGAAACAAACAGAATGGGAAAAAAAGAAATAATAAAAGAATATTCAAAGTTTTCTTTGTTGGAAATTAAAATACTGTGACAGTGCTGTTCAGGCTGATCTGTCAAAAAGGCTAAGTGATCCTTTGATTCAAAAAGGTAGAGAAGCACTGATGTAAGATATAGAAGGCAACATGGAAGTGTATTTCCTGTTATATATGTACCCCAATGTATAACAATTTTTTTTTTCCCTGACTTTCCCTACTTTATTTTGTACCCAGATTTTCTTGCTCCTGTCTGAAATATGCCTTATAACTTTACAAGTTTTCAGAAGACCACTGTGTTTCACTGGGATAGGAATATTGCATCTGCTTCATAGCAGGAGGATGTTATATGTATTACAGCTTAATTCTGTTCTACTTTAAACCTAGATAAAGAATGAAGACTGTCTGTACCATTTTGATTACCTCTTCTAGGGTTCAAAGAGAGAATCATTTCCCCTGACCTTCATTTGCTAATGACTCAGCTTGATCTAACTGGTATACAGATAAACTTGCTGTTAAACAAAAAAATCCGGTAGGAAGAACCACCTCAATGTCCAAAATTCCTTTGCCCCTGCTGGTATCGGTGGCTCTCTGTAACCATCTAAAAGCTGAACTACGCAAAGTCACGAGAGCTATTCACAAGAAGCTTGTATATGAATGGACAATGCTGCCATCCTCTTGAGAGATGAGACGAAGGACCCTTCACAATGACAGCTCTGCAAGTTTCAAATATGAGAGTCGTGCATACGGAGGTTCATGCTTTGTCTCCAGTGTGATCTTCGTTCTTGTTAAGCTAATTTCACCTGTTGTCACAAGTTTTCCTTTTGGGATTTAGACCATCATTAGCCACGGAACTCCTGTGTAAATAATTTTTTTTGTTTTTCTGTTTTTCCCTATTTTACACAGAGACTGTTAATAGGACTGTTAGTGGAATAAGCAAAGCCAATATTCACAGGGTTTAACTTTGTACCAATAGCACCTTTTGCCCCAGAATGCCTTACAAACACCATACAGCACGCATGTCCCAACGTACAACTTGTCATGAAACTATTGTTCACTTAGGCACCACCTTAGTTTCCCAAGCTGACTTTTAGGGACGTTTCAGCACATAGCATCTCATACAGTAAGTCAGACGCCACCCAGAGGTGCCTTTCAGGTCTGAGAGCTTTCTCCGTGAATGTGTTCAGAGCTAAAGAGACCATGCATGCATCCTGCGGGTTGATGCCGTCCACCTAACGGGAGCATCCTGAAGTGACTGAGGGAATGGCAGAAGGAGGGCACGCTGGCGCTCCTCCTGTCCGACTGTGGGTGCGACGCGTAGGTGTTTACTGCGATGAGCACCGCAAAACGTGGCTTGTGGCTGCGGAAGAGGCAAGTGTCCTTTGAGCTTCCCAGTGATTCTAGCTTTGCTATTGCAGGTGCCTCTACTGCATTGCCAGTAACTGCCTGCTTTTTTTGTTACTTTCCCCCAGGAGGAAGGTATGCTGAGGGCTCGGATCCAAAGAGTTCAGGTTCCCCTGGGTGAGGCGCTGCGACCCAGCCAGCTCCCCCCATCTCGGCTGCCTCATATGTGGCAGCTGTCCCAGGGTGAGCAGTACAGGGATAGTAACTCTCGCGTTTGGGAGATAGAGCACCATCTCATGGTAAGGATGGTGGCAACAATAGACCATAGTCATGCCTGTTTGTGAAGTCATTTGAGATCCTTGAGGGACGGCAAAGGACTGTTATTTTGTTGAAGTCCATTAGCTCAGCCACAGTAACTGTAGACGTATTGAACTTTTCCTTGTTGCTTACAGCTTGGTGGTGTTGAAGAGCTGCTGCTTAAACTCGTGCCTGGTGATTAATCTGGTATGTGTAGACATTACCCCTGATTTTTACTGTGCTCTGTTTATTTCCAGTCATTCTTTAATACGAATTTTTGTCTTTCAGGAGCAGTGGCTCTAGGAAGATGTCGTTGTATATTTTGTACAATAAATGATTCTCTCTCCACTGAAATGCAGCCACCTCTGAGGTGGAAGCAGTTAAACTTCACACAGCAACATCATACGAGAGTTTAGGACAGGCAGTGAAGAGGAGTATTGTGTCCAAGTGAAACATCAGGGGGAGTTCTAGGTAGGCAGAATGTAATTGCCCCAAGTGGAGTTTGGCCAGGATGCTGGAAATAATGCCCTAGTGGTATTGAAAAGTGCTGTGGGCAGCTGAATTATCAGAAATTTAAAAGGCAGCACCTCCCTAGCTCTGGGCAGGGGCAGGAGCTGAGCTGTGGCTCAGAGGGAGTTGAAGTCCCACCACCACTTTTGGTAACAGCGGTGCTGTCCTGTAGAGGTCTCCCATCCAACTACTAGTACCATTTGGTTTTGCTCATCTTTTGATCTCTCATGGAAGATCACAGTTACAGTTGTCACAGCTGCAGAAAGTCAAACTGAGTGTCTGAAATCCTGTTTTCTAGGGATTTGAACAAGTTGGAGCTGTCCTCCAGTCTTGTTGGGGTTTTGGTGGGGTTTTTTTGGAGGGTGAGGGTTTCCAAGAGACTTTCTCCTGGAACAACAACAAAAAAAAGCCCTCCTTGTTGTCTTATGGGACATACACAACTAAGTTGGTTTGTTTTGTTGGTTTTTTTTAAATGCTTCCTCCAGCTGCAGTTATATGACTAACACCAAATCCTTGGTTGTGTAGAACTCACAGAGAGGGCTTTTACACAAATACATGTTTTAGTATAAGGTCTAGAGACACAGAACTGCTAAGAATTAGTCAGCCATGTTAATTTGAATCTTTGTTGGAATCTTTGTGCATCCAAGTGGAAAAGGACACATTTTGACCAGAGAAGAGAAAAAGGCCTTCAAGCATAGCAACATAAAACTTCCCCATATCCATTGTCCACATTATCATCCTTTAGCCAGACACAGAGAATTCTTGTGTATGTTGGCAGGCATCTGCAAGCAGCAATAGATGTTTTCTGAACTGTCTGTGACAGAGGGAAATTGGGAGCTCTTGGCTTTAAGACAGCGTCTTGCCTCCCCACCCCCTGAAAAGCATGTTGTTTCTACAGTAACATTTTCCTATCATTTTAGTTCTCTGAACATGTCCCAGAAGGATCCCTGCCAGAAACAAGCCTGTGAAATACAGAAATGCTTGCAAGGTACCAAGTGTCATTTTGTCTTTTTGGTGTCTTGATTTTTGCTGGAACTTAATTCTTTTAACTTAACCCTGTTCTCCTTTCACCTTGAGATGGAAGAAAGCAAGCACATTAGCATCACCTGGTTGCAAAGCAAACAAAATTATAATGTCTGGGTTTAATAGATTTCCCTTGTGCTTGATTGTAAGTAATGAGACACCATTAGTACAAAACAGAGCATTTGTAACAGTAATGTGCTTATTTCAGAGTGTTCTCCATGCTGGTAGTGAGATCTCATGCGTAGTCTTGGGACTCAGCTGTAGGCAGGGAGAGCTAGACATTATAATAAGCTCTCTTACAGAGTGGGTAGTGAGGTAGTGGGTGGATTGTATGAGAAGACTGCAGAGCTTCTAGCTCCAGCAGTGTTTTAAGAGCAGGTCAGGCAGATGTCTCTCAGGAATGGGTTAGGTATATGTGACCTGGCCTTAAGGTATGAGATTGTGTCCCTCTGGAGACCTTTAACAGCTGTTTTGTATTAGTTTAGCTAAATATTTGTAGGGGAAAGGGAGATTATGTGATAATGTGTTTTGGGAGCCTGAGTTGGGGAGAGTAGACTTGTTACTTGCAGAGGACAATATTTTTAAAAATTTTGGTTGCTTCTTGGGAGAGGATTTGCCTTATGGAATGAATAAGAGAAAACATTCCTCTGTGCCAAGGCAGCTTAGCCATATGGGAAAGAGTTCTTCCTAACTCACCTGGTGGAGCCCTTAGCCAGCATGCTCTGAGCTTTACATGAGAATAACTCATGGTGTTAGCCCAGGGATGATGACGCAGGAGGCTAGCGATGCCGCAGCTAAAATTAGCCATGCCAGTTCCACAGCAACTCATTTCTGCCTTTATTTACAGACTACAGGCAGGTTAGCTAAAATATAGCAGGGAGGGAGGAGGGGGTCCTGCTGGAGAGGTAGAGGGATGGCTTTGCAGGCTGCAGCAAACAGCGATTCCAATCTGTATGGGTAACACAACAGTCCCAGTAGCTGGGGAGGAGCACAGGAGGAAAAGCATCTGGGAAAAAGGGAAAAGCAATAGTCAGTTATTGGTAGATGTCTGTCTCTCCCAGGATTGTATTTTGGAAGCTGTGTTCAGCTCAAAGCAAGGGCTCAAACAACTCCCTCTACATGTCCCCAATATTTGTCTAGATACTACTTTGTACTGTCTTCATGGTTTGGAGTGTTCTCCCATGAACGGCTGGCTGCCTTCTCTCCCCACAGTAACTGCACTTAAAAGCTAATGTTTGACCTTGTTTTGGTCCTGTCTGTGACAATGTTCTTTTTATAACATTCATGGAGGTTATTCTGAGTGGTTTACCTGTGTAGGTTTGTGTACAGATTTGATCTGAATGGTTAAGTGTTAGCAAAGAAGCTCTTTGAGTCTGTTATATGCACACTCCACTGTCCACAGCTTCTCTAGCTATCATTTTGGAGTGCTGCTGTTGTTCATGTGTTACCATGCTGTGGAGTTGTCTGAGTTGCACAGATGAAGCAGCTATGTCAACAGCAAAACAATTTTTCCCTGTAAGAATTAATGCAATAGAGGATGCATACAGAGCCTTAACTGACAAATACTCAGAGGTGGTGTATACAGTGTGGAGGATGAAGGGCGGAAGCAGGACCTTTGGGAGATGATGGCTTTTCAAAGGCTGTTTTTGGAGTGGGTCATTGTTCCAAAAGATCTTGCCTGCTTCCTCTGTGAGACTGAATGTTCATTGTAAATCTCTTTTGTGTTTTGCTATCCATTGTATGACTAACCCTTGTGCTTTTCAGGAATGCATCCCTGACAGATAGCAGGGTGTGCCTGTATGTAGCTGTAGTTTTGGAAACAAACCTGCACAGGCAGAGGAACAGTTAGGAGAGCCTTGGAGCATTCATCATTGGTGGGTTATAGCAGAGAGAGATGAACTTTCCTCTCCAAGGGCCTGCCATGCCTCCTAGGCTGCCAGCTTGCACAAAGCAGTAACATCACCATAATCTTTTTCTCAGGGGTGATCTCTGTGCTTGTGTTACAGGTCACTCACCAAGCCAGTTAGGGAATTCATAGCCCAGCAATCAGAGCAGGCTGGCTTGCTTGTTAACCAGAAGGCATTCACTGCTGCTTTCTGGGTTCTCCAGTGGTTGCTGTGTGTGTGTCTCACATTGGGTTGCTGTTGCTTCTTTTAGTCTTTTAAAAATCAGGGCGGGGAGCGGGGAGCACAACTGTGTAGTGGTTGCATAGCTCATCCAAGGCAGAGTGGGTAGCTCTGCACACCCTGCACTTCTTTGCAGACAGGCAGGTAGTTATTTATTCAAGCCACAGGTTCAGCCTGCTCACATACCCACAGGGCTTCTCTCCAAGAGTCTGGTGGCCAGCCCTGCAAAGCATTATGGGCTTTGCCACCTCAGCCAACAGTGGCAGCTAGCAAAGCGCTAGGGCAGAAAGGATGCTGGACAAATCAGCTGTGTCCTGCAGTGCCTGAAACTGCCAGTGCAGTGAAATCTCTCTGAGCCTGAAACAAAGACAATACGGAGAAAGGAGAGGTGGGCGTAGCTGTGCCATCCACAAAGACATGAGCCAAGTCATCCCAGGTCAGACTAGGAGCTCGGTTAGCCCTGTTTCCCAGCTCTGGCAGCGTCCAAGTGAAGAAACCTAGGAAGGAAGGTGGGAGGAGGTCAAGTAAGGCACCTCCTCAGCTAGAGCTGGGATTTTTGTGTGGAAGGTGTTCATGTCACTAGCTCTGTGCAGTTGGATTCAGCAGCTAGCGTCTGGCTAAGCATTCCTGCTCGCATGCTGCCTGCTTCGGTTGCGCTGCAAAGCTACAGCCTGCCCACCGGTAGGAGGTTGGCAGTCATGCTTCTCGTCCCTTCCTTTTACAAATGCTGCAGTGCTGAAGGGTGCACATGTCCCTGTTTATACCAAGTCATCTTTGGATGCTTTCATATTTACACTCAGCTGTAAACCTTATAGTGACATGGCAGCTGAGTTGAAGACCATGAATGACAAGATCCAGCTTAAAAGCACACAGGCTAGAAAAAGTAAGGATTGAAGGGCAGCAGTAAGGGAAACCTTATTCTTACTGTAGTGAGATGTGATAGCTACAAAACTGTGGGACTGAAGATACTCCCAGCCACACCAGCAAGGCTGCCTTTGCATGGCTTTAGATAGCTGAAACTAAAGATAAATTGTTGTCGAGCAGAAGAAGTGATTAAATGCTTGTAAGCAGTTCTTGCTTTTCAGAGAAACACACTACCAGCAGCTGAAGGGCTGGGCTAGATGTGTCCCCTCCAGGGACAAAACCTGTTCCCCTCTGCAGACTTAGTGTCTCCTCCTTATTTTCCAGTGAAAAACTACATGGAGTCTAAGTGTGAAACCGTACTTCAGGAAATGTGGAAGTGCTGCGCCCAGTACCCCAAGGGCAGATCCGTCTGTTGTTCGGGGTTTGAGAAAGAAGAAAGGGAGAGAGAAAAGTTTAAGGCGACTTCAGAAGAAATTCCCCCACCACCTCAGTAACGCAATGCAGCTCCAGCAGGTGCCAGAGCATGGACTCACCTGCAGAGCTGATCTGTGTTTTTTCAAGCCTTCTTTAGACTTTCAGGAAAGCCAGATCGCTCCTAGAACACACTACCTGGCACACCAAAAAGCATAATGCAGTACCAACAGATGGCCTGGTTAACAGACTTTATTTTTTGTACCAAAACATCATCTACATTGTCTCTGCATCGCACCTGTGTGTGTGAAAAGTCAACTTGATGTTTTTAGAATGCTTACCTTACTATAATCCATCCTTGCTCTCAAAATGGAGAACTGGAACCAAGTTATTCTGGCTTCTGGAGCGAGAGGTACAGGAAACGAGCTCAGAAGAGTGAGTGAGTTTAAGCGTGACACATGAAACAAGCCCATCTTGAGACAGCAAAGGTATTGCTGCCATCATGCAGTAGTTCCAGACAACATTTGCCTGTCCAGTGGTTCAAACTCAAGAATGGGAATCAGGTCTGGGGATTGTTCCTAGGTCTTGCATAGTTCACGAGTGACTACAAGTCACTTTGCCTAAGTGCCTCACTTTCCCACTGGACAGACTTTTGGTTACTTTATATTTGAATTGCCTACACGCTGCTATTTGCATGACAGAGATGTTAGGAACATTATTTCAGGGATCGCTGCAGGAATAGGATTTTTTTTTTAAAAAGCAATATTCATTTGAAAGATTAGACTGTTGATATAAAATTTATGAGTTTATGTATAATTGAACACCTTTAAGCAATATGTTATGAACCCAGCGTAGTTCAACCCGCTGGTACACAGAGGCCTGTCACAAAGCCCTGGGCTAGATCCAAGAACCGATTTAGGTGCTGCTTACTGAACAAGCAGTTGTAGGCACTTGCTTTCAACACAGCATTCCAGACTCACTCACAAGCTGGCTGTGTCTGGACCCCAGGAAGAGATGGCTTTTCAGAAGCTCTCACCCATGCAGCAGAATTTCCTGTGACCTGTAGGAAGAGCTCGGTAGACAGGTTCCTGCATTGCTCTTCAGAGCTGCCTAAGTCTCTCTGTCCCCTGTAGCTGGAGTCCAGCACCATTACACAGCCTAGGCACCTACATATCAGACTTCAAACCCCCTAGGCCCCTAACTCTGTCATTAGATCTAGCCGTAAAGGACTTTTGTGCCGTGATAAAGTACAACTTACTTATGAAATAAGCTTCTATAAACAGACCACTGTAGTCTAGGCACAATAGTTTGAGTGTATTGAAGCCTAGAAGAGAAAACCATCTGTATTCACTACTCTGAAATACCATGATACAAAATAAATGACTGGAACAACTTGTAGTCTCAGTCTGGTTGTTTATTGAGAATACAACATAGCTGCAAGCTGGGCAGCTTGGCTTCTATTCACAATCCAGAGCTACTTGTGGTATCATCATGTTTAAATAGAAGCTCCTTGATATTTTTATAACTGGGGCTCCAGATCAGAATAATTCAGGGCTAGCCTTCCCCTCCCAACATCTTCCCCCCCCCCAAAAAAAAACCTTAAGACAAAATTGGGGTTTTAGTATTCTTGAAAAGTAAGGGAAAGTGATTACAATGTTGTGAAGCAGCTCAAACACTTGACAAGTAGCTCATTTTTCCCTTTTGCCCTATCTGAGCAGGAACAGTGGAAAGTCACTAACAGATGATAAAAAATAAATACTTAGTCTTCTGTTGTGTCTATTAAGAAGAAAAGCCTCATCTCCATGCCCACTTCTACTTGGGTGGAGCAAACCTGCTCAGCAGGGAGACTCTGAAGCCAGGCTGGCAGCAGAATCACCTCCTGTCCCAGAAGCATCCCACCTACTGGCAACATGGGTGACTGGTGCCAGGATCATCAAGGAGAGGGATTTATTAAGGTAGCCCATGGTTACCTGCAGAGGAGAGGGAAGGCTGGTGGCTTCATCCTACTGGACTGGCTGTAACTGCTCCCGTGAGTCAAACACAACATGCAGGGTAAGACAAAACCATGCTGGTTCCCAAGAAGTCAACAGACCTCACACATAGAAGCTATTAGAGCAAAACTGTTTAATAAAATATCACTTCAACAAGCATTTACATACAATGTATAAAACCACTTTAAAAGCCTAATGAGTTTTAAACCTTATAGTGGAACAGACACCAGAAGTTGTTGAAACGAGACCAAAACTAGCGGGGGGGGGGACAGGGGACAGGGACGGGACGGGACACGACCTCATCTTGGCACCTGCAATAATGAAAATGCATCCCCACAGAGGTTCATTCAACATCAAAGCTTCCAGTGCAGGCCCACAGCATCAAATGGTGCCAGCCACAAGCCCGACACTGCCTTTGATTTACCAGATCCTCATGTCCTTGTTGATTCCCTGCCTGCATTCACATCAAACTCAACATGATTTTGTCACTTGTTTCCCCTTCCAGCAGCAACAGAGGCATTTTAACTCCCTATCTGGGCCATTTCTCTCTGTAGCAGCAAGTCAGGACCCCATGTAGCAGAACCCAATACATCTTCCCTGTGGCTGGGCAGAAATAGCGGCTTATTTGAGGCTGAAAAACATCTCTAAGGTCTGTTAATGATTTACTTTGAGTTTTGTCACTGGAGAAAGCTTTGTGGAGATTAGTGCATCTCAGAAGTAGTTGTGTTATGCAGCAGACCAGGCAGAGGGACAGCAATGCTGTTTTCCTAGAGGAACAAGAGATACCCTGCAATACAAATGTATCAATGCATGCACTTTCAGCCCTGCAGGGTTCCTAAAAAAACCACCAAAACCAAAACCTCTACCACCATCTGTTACTCCACTTCCAAACAGCAATTTACTGAAGACCTATTTGCTGCATCACATCACTCCTGCAGTCCTGAATGGCTTTTAGGAAGACCATCATTAAAAGAACATGAGCCCAGCTGCTCTTTCATTCTCCTTAGCCATGTATGGCAGAACAGGAGCAACAATACCAACTTCTGTTTCCTGATTACCTGCAGCGTCTTTTCAGATTCTGAAGGTGAGAAAACCTCAGCTAAATCAATGTGTTGCTACACTGACACTTCAATCAACAAAGCTGAAGCAAAATTAACAACTGCAAGTGCTCATTCCAAAACCTCTGGTGGAAGAATGTCCAGCAGCTTCAGGGGAAGATACCCATTTCTAGCTATACTGAGAGTAGCAGCAGATGATCAGAAAGGCCTTACACAGCACAGGAGATGGGGTGCAGCCGCTGTGCCATGTATTGCATCCTGATCACCCACATGCATCATCATTCCCTAGCATGTTTCCCATTGAAGGATGGGCTGACTTTCACATAAAAAAAAATCCATTCTTGGCAAGAAATCCTACATGGACCTGCTGGAGGACATCACCGCACCGTCATCCAAGTCCCCACACTCTGGAAAGCAGTAATGCCAGCCCAGCAGCCAATGCAGAACACCTCTAAGGGATTTTTTTTTTTTTTTGTAATTTTCTCTTGTAGTTTATTAGAGTTCTGCTCTGCACACAGCTGCACTGGGACAGACTGTCCAAAAGCAGTTGAGCTCTGCATCTGAGCTGCCTCATGACCTGCAGAGGGGCTGCAGCTGATGGAATTAAGCAAGCAGCTTTTTTTGTGGCAACGGTAAACGCAAAGAAGGAAAGAACATAACCAAGGCAGAAAGTATGGAAATGAGCCGCTCCACAAGAGCACAACCTAGTTTACCCAACAGTTTTGTCATTTCAGTTGCTCACAGAGAGGGTTGTGCTCTGCAAAGGCAGGTAAAGGACTGCACTCGATTTTGCATCCTCCCCCCACCCACCGACTCCAGTAGAGCTGGCAACAGGGACCCTGGACCAGTACAATGTACCCTAAACAGGGATGCATTTCCTGTCTACAATCCTGTCCCACATGGTTACAGCTCTAAAAGCATCACCAACACCAAAGTGGCCAGAGAAGGTCATGGTAGACCTAGAAACAGCAGTCTGAGGCCCAAGATGATTTACAGTAAGTGGCACAGCTGAAACGCACACCGCCTGTGCCAGCTAGCCTGACACAGACAAGTCAAGCGTGTTGGAAGACTGCCCACCACAAGAGAGCGCCTCAGCACATTTCAAAGGCTTGAGCAGTCAGCTAGCAAGTGAGAAAGGCGCTCTAAAGTGCAGGAAGCTTGGTGACTTTCAGAACTCGTGATGAGGAAAGGGCCTGGAGAGTCATCCATGGTGCTCAGTTTCCATGAGCAGTGCCAGTGCTGCAATTCCAGTAAGGGTACAAACAGCAGCAAAGGAGAAGCCAAACGGCCATCTATGTGCAATACAATGGTAGGGAGAGGGCAGGAGAACCCCCAGCACCACATATAGCATCAACTCGCTCCTTATCCACCTGCCCTGGACACAGCCCAGTCTGTCCCCTGGCACTTCTGCATCCACCCCAGCACAACTGAGCACATTTTGGATTGCACACACCATCTTTGTTCAGAAAGAAGCACAGGCTTCCAGGTACCAGGGCATAAAAAGTGCAAGCTAAATAGCAGTGAACAGCTGACAGCTGTTGTACACATATACTGGCAGACAGATGTACACATAACAGCCCTGAGCACCTGGAAAGAGGCACATTTAAGAGATTTCTCTGCCACTACGTGTTTATGAGGCTGCAGCTCATCAGAAAATCTGGGACTGGGCATATTTGGTGGGGAAAGGAATCACAACAATACACCAGGAGTCATAAGCTTTCAGACTGATCCCAGCACCCTAACAGCCCAGACAGCAAAAAAAGTTGGAAATCAGAAGCAGTGTTGTAAGAAACAAGGGCTGGAACCTGTGAGCAGAAGGGACTGAGCCTGTCAGCAACATCCTTTGACTTTATAAGTGAGAGAGAACAGCAGTAGAGGAGGGGAGGGAAGGCTGGGCATGAAGGGAGAGTCGAGCACAGTTTCTAGGACGCCATTCCGAGCAGGAATCCTCCAGCAAACCCTCCAGTCAGGATAATATTCTTCTTCAGAAATATGATTACCTAAGCAGGGGAGAGAAGAGCCAACAGTGTTCAATAACAGCAGGTCACCCACCCACCCTCCCCATAAGATGACATCCCCCAGGCTGTTCTCTGAGGTGAGTGATGCTCAGAGACAGGCCACTGCTTGGGTCTGGGAAAGTATCCTGCCTAACGACGTCTCCTCCCTCATCTCCCTGCTGCGTGTACAGCTCCTGAATTGATCGAGTCCCGGTGCAGCCCAGATCCTCTGAGAGCTGCAGTCCAAGACTACATGCTCCCAGGCTCTCTCACAACCAGCATGATCAGTCTGACAGAAGGGGCTGCTGGCTGTGCATGCCAGACCAGGGTACAGCAGAGTCCAGGGTACCGAGGCCACTCTGCTGTGCTTTTCTTGTCAGACTGAAGAGACACTTTTCTGGGCAACCCCAGCACATTTTCTCCCAACCCTAAAGACTTTGCAGCAACACACAGTGAGCTGGTGTCATGCCTAGAAGCCACTCTGACTGTCTCAAATATGCATAGATAGAATCATAGAATCACTTAGGTTGGGAAAGACCTTTAAGATCAAGTCCAACCATTAACCTAGCACTGCCAACTCCAACACTAAACCATGTCCCTAGGCACCACATCTACACGTCTTTCAAATACCTCCACGGATGGTGACTCAACCACTTCCCTGGGCAGCCTGTTCCAATGCCTGAAAACCCTTTTGGTGAAGAAATTTTTCCTAATATCCGATTTAAACTTCCCCTGGCACAACTTGAGGCCATTTCCTCTTGTCCTATCACTTGCTACTTGTGAGAAGAGACAGACACCCACCTCACTCACCTCCTTTCAGGCAGCTGTAGAGAGTGATAAAGTCTCCCTGAGCCTTCTTTTCTCCAGACTAAACAATCCCAGTTCCCTCAGCCACGCCTCATAACACCTGTGCTCCAAATCCTTCACCAGCTTTGCTGCTCTTCTTTGGACATGCTCCAGCACCTCAATGTCTTGTAGTGAGGGGCCCAAAACTGAACACAGTATTCAAAGTGCAGCCTCACCAGTGCCAAGTACAGAGGGACAGTCACTTACCTAGTCCTGCTGGCCACATTATTTCTGATACAAGCCAGGATGCTATTGGCCTTCTTGGCCATCTAGGCACACTGCCAACTCATATTCAGCCGGCTGTTGACCAACACCCCCAGGTGCTTTTCCACCAGGCAGCTTTCCAGCCACTCTTCCCCAAGCCTGTAGCATTGCATGGGGTTGTTGTGACCCTTGTTGAACCTCATACAACTGGTTTGGCTCATCAATCCAGCCTGTCCAGATCCCTCTGTAGAGCCTTCCTACCCTCAAGCAGATCAACACTCCCACCCAACTTGGTGTTGCCTGCAAACTTACTGAGGGTGCACTTGATCTCCTTGTCCAGATCATTGATAAAGACATTAAATAGAACTGGCCTCAATACTGAGCCCTGGGGAACACCACTTGTGACCAGCCACCAACTGGATTTAACTCCATTCACCACAACTCTTTGGGCCCAGCCATCCAGCCAGTTTTTTACCCAGCAAAGGGTATGGAACCAGTTTCTCCAGGAAAATGCTGTGGGAAATGGTGTCAAATGCTTTACTAAAGACTAGGTAGACAACATCCACAGCCTTTGACATCTCTCCAGTTTTGCTGTCATGGAATGGAAGCATTCTCTCCTTGTATTTGCACAATGGAAGATCCATAAGAGCCCAGGAGTCAATCCTGTTTTCTGCTGTCCCTCCACCTAAGCACCTGCACACGCCCTGGGAAAGTTGTCTCACCTCATCCACTCTGCTTTTCACTTCTGGAGACATTTTGTTACCACTGCTGTGAAATTTCAGCTGCTGCTTGGCTTTGTTCACGTCCCGTTCTACCAGCTTCCAGTCCACTTTAATGTATCCTGTGTGGTTTGCAATCTAGAGTTTTGAGGAGTGGAAAGAAAGTTCCTGGAGTAAAGTCCTACATGACCACAGCTAAACAGACCCCCTTGCCCACCCACTTTCCCTGACCATGGCCACCTCCCACACACTGGTCCAGTGGGCTGAGAGGATGAGCACTCTAGCTTAAAAGTTGGACAAAGGACCACCCCTGCAGCTGTATTAACTGTCCTGCAACATCTGTGTCCCACAGTAATCCCCTAACAGCAGGGCACACATTGCAGCTTAGCCTGTTTCAGCCTCTATTCTCTAATGTAAAGCTGGCATCACCTCCCCCTCACAACTGCCACATGTATCACTGGGACTCTGCAGCTCTCCTGCTGCTGTGGGTGTACACAGCTATTAATAGCCTGTTCCTCTCCAAGTATTTTATCTGGTCAGGATGATTCAGCAGTGAAACTCTCCCTGCTCAGAGCAAGCTTTTGGCTTTCATCAACAAGCAGAGCCAGAAGACCAGGGACAACAAGTCACACATGAGACAGCACCTGAGAAGCAAACAAATAAGACTGCTGAGCAAGGCCTGAGAGCCATTCTGCCTCATGCAGGACATACAAGCTAGAAGTCCACATTTGAGCAGCTCCCCTCAGTGCCAGGGTTCTCGGAAACCAGGAGAAATGCTCAAGGACAGAGAGAGATGTCTGTTTCTCTTCTCCAATGCTTTACAGAAAGCCCCATCTGTGCTGGCCTGACTCCTCAAGTAGCCAGGTTGACCAGAACCATATCACAGACACAGACAAATCCCTCTTGACAGCCAGGGCTGTTCTTCCAGGGACAGCATCTCCACAGGCACAGGATTAAGTACAGTAGCCAGTTCTGACCAGACAGTCCTGCAGCAGCAGCAGCAGCAGCGTGCTTTGCCACAGCTGAAGGCTGCCTCAGGTGCCCCTGCGATAACAGCCCCCACATGCCTTTGGCCTGGCCTTTGTTAGCAGACCCTAAATGGATAGCACCTTTTGGCAAGCCTTAAGTTTACACACGCTGATCCTGCTTTGCTGCTGCATCTACGTACCCCAGGGAACACATGCCCTTGACATCCATGGCCACACAGAGCTCCTGGCAGAGCAGCAAACTGGCCCCACATGTCCCAACAAATAATGATCACTAGACAGCCCTTTGTCCCTTCCAGCACAGTTCTTGGAAAGCCTGGCCCACTATTCATACACACCTGAAGTAGGAAAAAGCCACCTCCCACCGCTGTCGCTGCCAGCTTTCCAACTTTCTGGAAGATGAATCCAGTACACCTACAAATCAACCAGGATCCAGTCAGGTGAACGAGATACCAAGCACACACTCCTCAGCATGCTTCCCACAGGCAAGGCAGCCTTGGCAGTAATTACCCACAACTCAGAGACAGCCTGACAAATGGCAGAAGAAACCCACGTGCAACCAGAGAGAAAGAGAAAAGGTTTGTGCCCAGCCAAAACTAATGCTTTATAGCTTTTTACTTCTCACTATCACTGCCTTTTGCAGTTTTGATTCTTATCTCTTCAACATCAACGTTCTCCCAAAGGAGTAATCGGAAACACGTGATCTCACCCAAATCAACAAGTGATTTTAGTTTTGTTTTTTTTTTTTTTGAGCTGGTATCATCTCTGAAGGGAAATTCGGTAGCACATCTGCTGCTGCTCCATGATAAAGCATGGGGAGCAGATCACAAAGCAAGCTTCTTTGTTGCCCAAACAATTGCTTACTTTTCATTTCTCAGAAGAGAAAAATGCTGAAACAAACAGACAGCAGTGGCCTAAAGTGGTCTCCAAACTGGGTTACGTGCTCTCTGACATGAAAGACATCACTGCAGCCACCAGAACTCAAGCAAGCGCCACCCCATTGCTCAGTCATGCAGCAAAGGGCTAGCATATTGTTATCACCCAAACCAGACTTTACTTTGAACAGTTTCCTTATCAGCATTGTAAAACAACAAAGCAACGTGCTCCTACACACTTAGTGAAGATACAAGAGGGAGGTAGCCAGCTCCTATTTTTATCAGAAAATGGTGATGTCTTACACTTTTAAATGGTTACCCCTGTGCCAGATGAAGAACACAGGCACAGCAAGAAGCAAAGCAGTGTGATTACACCAAGCTTTCAACTCAAACAACACTGCTGCAGAAATGAAGTTGCAAATAGAGCCAAAAGCCACCAGCACTTGCTACGAGCAACACAAAACCCCAGGAACCATGCCCACAGGCACAGTAAGCCACTTCCACAGATTTTTGTGCAGATGCCTGAAGCACATCCACCGCCAGGGAAGATGGTATCCTTGTTCCAAGAGGCTCATATTTGCCTGTCCTAAATTCAAAACTACCACTTTATACCAGAAGTTAAATGAGAATTATCTCATCTCAAAAATTAAAGCCTGATGCCATTTTCTTCCCTACGAGGGTCTCAGTTCTTCAGCTCCACAGCAGAGACAGCTTTTAAGACCTCCCACAGTTCAGCAGAGCATGCCAGGGCACAGTTGGCTGAGCAAGCTGGACACCTGCCTTCTCTGAAAGACTGCCAGATGACGACCCTGCACCTGTCAGTGTGTTCCCAAAAGCATGGTTAATGCCCACAGGCATCCTGCCTGCCACAAGCAGCAATAGCAACCCTAGCACATCTTACCATCCCGTGACCCCTCCAATCACCAGCTGTGTGGCCACATTGTATTTCTCCGCGCTTGATCCCGAGCTGGGGGCAAAGACCTTGCGCCACCACGGCCGATTCTTCGTGTACTCCGCCAGATCCAGCACGTTGAATGAGTCCTCCTTCACACCTGCAGGCATCTGGAGAGGCTCAGTGCCAGAACTGCTGTCCCACAGCCCCCTGCCAGCCGCCCAGGGCCTCCCCAGGGACACCGAATCTCCACCCAGTCACACAGCCTATGGGGCTTGGTACTCTCCCCGAGCCTTCGGGAACCCCTAGGCCCCACGCCCTACCCCGAGGGCCTCAGACCATCCCCCAGAGCCCCCGAGACCCACTCGGACTCTGTCCCCGGGACTCCCCACACCCCTCGGTGCTCCTGCAGGTCATGCCCCTGATGCCGGGGCGCGGGCTGAGAAGCCCTGTTCCGGGAGCCGCCTCCAGAGCGTCCTGCGGCGGTTCGGGCCCGCAGGCGGTGCCAGGCCCCGGTACCGGTCGCCGCGCGTTGCCAATGGAAACGGTGCCGCGCAGGGCACGGGTTCTGCTCTCTGCCGGAGGGGCCGCGCTGGGGGAGCCAGGGACGATGCCGCCATCCCATCCCATCCCATCCCATCCCATCCCATCCCGGCCCGGCCCGGCCCGGCCCAGCCCACCTCCGCCCGGCACCGCCATGGCGCCGCTGGGCTCCTTTCGTCGCCGCGCGGGCACGTGACCAGGTTGCGCAGGCGCGCGACCGCCCCCTCACGTGGCCGCGCCACGCCACGCCCCCGGCGCGTCATTGGAAGAAGGAAGGCACTGGCAGGGGGGCGAGCACGTAGTGGCGGCGCGCGTGGGGTGAGCTCGGGCACGCGTGTGGGTGTAGAGCGGCTGCGGCCATGCATGTGGGCACGGGTTGGCTTCGGCTGTGCGCCCACTGGTGTCCATCAGTGTGCCCCTTTAAAAGATTGTGCCCTCTGCTACTGCAATAGCATCACCTGGTCAGGCCCCGTGTCCCTGGTGCCGTAGGTGGCTCTGCCGTGGGGTCTTCCAGGAGGACTGGCTCAGGTACAGAGTATCAGTGCAGCACGAGGGGGCCTGCAGCATCCAGGGGCGGGACAAAGGGGGCTCCAAGGGTGTCTTAAAAGCTTCCTAAAGCCCATGGCAGTTTGCTCCCTCTGACATGGGAGGCTCTTGCTCAGCTGAGAGCTGTCACTCCAGAGAAGCAGCACCTTTTGCCATTTGCTTAAAACAAACATAGCCTTTGTGGGCATCTCGGCACCCTGGCACATCGGCCAGGACTTCTTTTCTCATGTTGGGTCACACAGAGGAGCGGTGCAGGTGTGTGGTGGAGCCGGGGTCTCAGGCATGTTGGAAGTGGTATGGAGGGTCTGCTGCACTGTGTGCAGCATGCACACCCAGCTCTGCCCTGATGTGCCCCTGCCTGACCCCGAGCCCATTTGGGCAGCCCAGGCATGCTGCCTGGCAGGAACACATTTTACTGTCTCCCCTGAAACAATGATCCCTCCAATTTCTGAGCCATTACTCACTTGCACTCCTGCAGAACAAAAGCCACCTACTTCCCACCTGGGGATGCAGCTGCCCAGGAAGTAGCAAAGCTGGAAAACCTGAGACACAACAGGCAAAAAGAAGAGATCCTCCTGGAGAGATTGTAAGTGAAGGAGGAGCGGGTTTGACCCTCCTGTGGGGTTAATGGAAACCAGTGCTTGAGTGGGAGCAGGAGCACAGGTGGTGCAGACTGGGTGGGAGAACAGACAACATTCTGGGAACCAAGAGCAGCAGTCTGCCGTGGTGGCCGGGACACCCCACAGCAAATAGCAGAGCGCTACCTTCCTCCTCACAAGCAGGCGGGGACATGTCAGGAGCCACAGCAGCATCACAAGTGTTTCCTGCATTGCCCTGATTAGAGGGAACCGGCTGGAGCACTGTATGCACACCCAAACCAAAGTGGCAGGACACTTCCATGGGGACTGAGGTGTGATGTCTTGCACACAGTCGTCCTGTGGGGGCTGGTGGCTGCTACCCACAGCAGGTTTGGGCCTTGGGACTCAGCCATCTGAGGTGCCAAGGGCCAGGCAAGCCACAGCTGGACTGATGGGTGCTGTGGTGGTGCAGGAGGAGAGAATCCAGGTGTCCAGCCCAGTGCACAGCACTTGAGCTCCAAGGTCCCTGTAGATAGGATGGTCCAAAGGGCTTTTGCCCTCATAACCACCCGAAGAAGGAGACTGCATTCCACAAGGGTTTATTTACTTTCTGGCATCTGGAAAGCTCCTGCATTTGCTCTCCTGGGCAGCCAAAGCCCCATGGCACTACTCAGGATCAGGGCTCCCCTCTGCCCCCACCATGCTTCCAAACAGTCCCAGTCGTCCTGTCCCCAGCAGATCAGAGGGCGGCTCCTGCAGGTGCAGCGTGGTCACCCTTTGGTGACCCAGTAATCAGATGTAGCTGTTAGCGAGACTGTCAGACAGATCCTACACCGACTACTGAGCAGCCAAGAGCACCATTTCTTTGCTGGGTCTCTGTTTGGCTCTAGGCAGGGCTGGCAGCAAGCAGAGCAGCTTCCCCTGGGAGAAGATGTGACCAGAGAGGGCATGGCCTATGTGGAGGGTTTGCTGGGGCCAAGTGGACGCCTGGCAGCAGTGTTTCATCTTGGAAATCCCATCTGAACACCTGTGTCAGGTGGCACTTGTGTCTCCTGCATGTCCAGTAGGTGGTGGGCTCCCATCCCCGTGCAGCAAGTCCCTGGTTTTGTCTCCCTGCAAGCAAACAGCTACCCCCATGCCCTGGGACCAGGCAGAGTTCCTCTTGTGCCTTCTCCCCGGTGCCACCTGGGGGATCCCACACACACTTGGTCCCAGGGGCACCCACTAGCCTGAGCATCTGCAGCATGGACCTATCTTTCCCAGCTCACCTGCACCATCGCCCAGGGCAGGCGCTCGGCTTCCTCCCACGGTGGGGAAGGAGCTGGGCTGACAGGGAGGCTAGAGAGGCTGCAGGGTTGGGGGCTCCTGTGTAGTGGGCTCAGGCCCAGCTTGGTACAGACAGTGGCACAGGGGCCAGTGGGTGCAGCAGCGGAGTCCAGCACTAGCACCTCAGTACCCCACAGCTATTGGAGCTCCCTGCAAGGCACCTTCCTAGTGAGCAGCTCTGGTCAGCTCAGAAGACACAGACACAAAAAGCTGTTCCCTGTCTCCAGCGCTTTCCCTCCCTCCTGGCACTACCACCACCTCCCAGCCTGTGTGGCTGGGCTAACCCACAGCTCACCAGCCCATGCAGGCTTCCAGTGGCTGTGCACAGTCAGGGCAAGCAGTATCAGGCAATAACACAGTCAGCAAAACCATGTCCCCCACTTGCAGAGCCCCCCAAAATGCTCTGTAAATGGACCCGTGGTGCCCCCCCAGGCACCTCAGCAAGGCACCATACCTGGCCATCTCCGCCAGATGCCAGGGTCCCCCGTCGATAGGAAACATGTCCCTGGTGTGCAGGGACCTGGAGGGCTGCAGTGTCCTGGGGCTCTCAAGCTGCTACTCCAGTGTCTCTGCATGATGTGGCCCCAATGTTGCTGGCCTTGTGGCCCCAGCTGCATGGCACTTTGCCGAGGAGGCCACCGTGTCGCTGCTTTTAGTATGGTGAGAAGCAATGTCTGAATTCCCCTTCCCCCAGCTGGGACATCCGCGCTGGCGTCACGCAGCTGCATTGGGACAGCCCCAGCTTGGCGGCTGGCTGGGGGCACGCTGCAGCTTGCAGAAAGGAAATTTGCAGCTCAGCCCTGTCAAAGCAAGAACACAGGGATTTTCAGTGGGGTTTCTCTCACTGCTTCTGTCTCTCTCTCTTTTCTCATTTTCTGGAAATGAAACAAACTCGGACTCCAGCCTGTCATGCCACTCAGTGTCTATGGATGGGAGCAACAGTCTTTCTTCTTCACTCCCCTCCCAGCTGCCATGGGGACTTTTTAGTGTAGGCCAGCTCTCCCCCAGCCTCCCCCACTTCCATGCCACAAAAGAAGGGGCTTTCTGCTCTCTCCTGCCAGCAGCTGGGATTTCTGCCAGCCAGGTTTAGGAAACAGGAGGGCAGGCTGAGCAGCCTGGCGCCAGGCACAGCGCTGTGCTGAGAGTGGCAGTGAGCCCCCAACCACCCCTTGAGCTATCCCTCCTGCCGAGAAGCACTGATTTTGGACAGTGAATGGATGCAGCCAGCCTGGAGCGCAGCAAATGATACCAAGCAGCTGCTCAGGTGATACAGGCGCTCTCTTTCTGACTTACTGCTGCCTTGCAGGTGACTGTGGGCAAGTCCTGCTGCTCCCTGCAGCAGTTTCCCCAGCTGTACAAGGTGAATAACAATTCCTGGATGTGCCATAATCTCCTTATTCAACTCTTGCCTGTTTTCTGCCCCTTTGGCCAGGATCCTGGTCGATCTTCCCTGACAATCCCTCCATCTCATGAGTCTGCAGCCTCTCCTGTTGCTACCTGGCCAGGAGGCACCCCTGCCAGTCCCAAGGACTGGGCTGGGCATGTGGGGACAATGTGAGTGCAGTGCATGGACACTCATGGACGATAGTGGCAGTGGCATCCCCAGGCTTAGGGGTCTGCACCAGCGACAGACACAGCTCAGGGCTGGGGGGCAGCTGGGTGGACGTCTTCAGGCTGCACAGGAGCTTGCTACAGCTTCCTGCATCCAGCTCTCCTTTATTCTTGGCAACGATGAAGAGAGGAGTTTTCCGAGACAGTGCTTCTCTTGAACAGCCATTCCTGTGGAGCACCGTTAAATTAATGTTGTTAGATTTAGACCCTTTTCTGGCTCACCAGGAGCTCTGTCAGTGCAAGGTTGCAAGGGTTGAGCAGCACTGAGCACCAGGGAAGAGGGGGGGTAAGGCAGAACATGACTATGTCCCTTCCCCACGGCCCCAAGCACAGCATCTGTGGAGGAGAGCCACTTCTTGCAGGGTTGAGGGGAAGCTTTGCTGAATATGAGCAGCCCTAGGGGCTTATTCCAGGAGTTTTTGCAGCAGCCAGGGTGTCTCGAGATGACCTAAGCACAGCGCGCAACAGACACAAAAAACCAGAGGCCTCGTGGGAACATAACCCCATCTCCAGGCTGACTCAGCAGCAGCAACCCTCAAAGAAAGCCCAGGAGAGAGCAATTGCTGTGAGCTTCATTTAATCAGCAAGGGTAATTAGGTGACTTATGAAGGATATGTGTGCCTGGAGGCTGCTTTTGTTTTCCCCAGGCTGCTCTGACACTTGAGGAGCAAAGACCATTTAGCAATAGCCGTGCAAAGCCAGCAGCTGCAGGGAGCATCCTCTGGCTAGTGAGATCCCTGAATGCTTGTCCTCCCCAGCTCCTGCAGGCACAGACCCCTGAGCACCCTGTGTCAGGAGCATGGCTGTTGTGCTCCTGCTGCCTGAATCATTCAGAGATGCCTCTGACGTGAGAAATGAGAGAGAAAAAGGAGAAATGCTCTCCTGACCCACTTACTGCAGGGAAGGCCAGGGGAGGAGAGATGGCTTATTTTGGGGACCTCCTCCACATCGGCATTTGTACTCTGGGGCTAGGGAACCTCAGGGCTGGAATTGCCATATATTCAGGGGTGTTGGTGCCATCGGTCCCACTGTGATCCTGCTCTCTTGGGGTCCTGCTGTCTGCAGGTTGGCTGATCTACAAACTACACGGGGCTGCAGCCTCTTCTTTCTCCATCATTGCTGGGGTGCAGCAGCTGAGCAAGGTCTGCCAGGCCTTTGTCCTCCAGCCCAGAGCTTTGGTTCCAAAGGAGGGAGGTTTTTTCCCCCAAGGACAAGTGTGGGCTTTGTTCCTGCTGTGATTTATCTGCACTAAGGCCAAGGTTTGTCTCTCCATCTGGCCTGGTTTTGCAGCAGCCTGGATGGAGACAAAAGCACCAAGAGGTGACTCTTTTGGTTGGTGGGTTGGTGGTTTGTTTTCATATTTTTTCCTTCTAACTGAGACAGTGGGTTCTGAAAAAAGCAGCTCCCCTAAAGCACCTCTGCCCTTGCAGAGCACAGTGGGGCTGGTTACATGGGATAAACACATCCTCTGTGACTAAACCCCAGTGCTGGCTCTGGAGAGGAGGCTTCTGCAGCATCCTTCACTCCAACTGTGCAGGGAGGCACTGGAAAGGTGACAGGGATTTCCTGCAGCATTTGGTGAAAAGAGTCAGTGTGGCCCACATCCAGGTGGGTATGGGTGGTAGGCTGGGCAGGAGCCAGCCAGCAGCATGCACTTGGCAGCATGGGGAAGAAGCATGGCAAGCCCATGTGGCAGGGACTTGCCCAGGGCAGATCTGTGGAAGAGCAGGGATGTGTCCCGCCGACACTCAGGCTGCTGTTCCTCTTTCTGGAGCAGCTGCATACCAAAATTAAGCCCTCCCCAGGGCAGGCAGGGTCCAGGTGGGATGCGGGCAGCAGTGGGAAATGCTCCAGCTTGGAAGCGCTTGGTACAAGGGATCATGCCTGGTCCTTCCACTGGATTGCTGGTGCCATGCAGCACAGCCAGTGTCTTGGTACCCTCTGCCCATGTGAGTGCTGGGAAGGGCCAGTGCCTGTGGGTGGCTGCTGCTTCTGACATACTCTGCATTCCTGAGAAGCTGCCATGAGTCACTCGCTCTCTCACATACACACACGTACACACAAAAAAGTCCCAGGAGAGATTAGACATGGCTCACTTTTTGTTCTGAGTAATTTTTATCTGCCCCAGCCCCATATTGAGCTGAGAATTGCACAGTTTGGGGAAACAACAGCACTTTCTTCATGCATGTGGATCCTTGGCTCTGGCCAAGCAGGTTTCTCTGGGACTTTCAGTGGCAGGAGCCTGTCCTGGCTTCCCCATCACATTTGCACAGGAGGACAGTGCCCTGGTGCTGTCTCATGGGGAGGTTTGGGGATGGGCAAGTGTGCTTACACTGTGCCTCGCTCCAGGCAGGCCCAGAATGCCAATGCCTCTCTGCAGCTCTCTCAAAAGTGCAGCTGTCTGCTACTGTCTGGCCCATCTGTTCATGGGCAATGCTCATGCTTTGCAGTGGCACCCATATGGGCTAGCAGAGCCCTCGGAAGAGCCAGGGCTGCTAATGCCACCCCCCTTGCTGGAGCCATGCATGCTTTTGCTGGGGCATGTGGGGGAGCATGGCTCCAGGGAGCAGGCTGTGCCAGGGGAGGAGCCAGGGTCCCTGCAAATGCCCAGCTGTCCTTGGCATGCTTCACTCTGCATTGGCTGTTATGTACTTGCACAAAGCTACCCACTGTGTGCAGCAAGTGCCAGGATCTGGGCCCCCTCCCCAAGTTACTTCCAAGTATTCTCCAGTTTCAGACCTGGATTCCTCTTCCCACAGCCTTGAGTACCTTGATAATATAATTTTCTTTCTGCTCCCTCGGGTTAGGCCCCATCTCTCCAGTTTACTCTTATGTCTCTGGGTCAAGAACCTGGAGCTGCCTTCCAGTAGCTGAAAATGTTTAAACCCAGCAATTCAGCACCTGCTAGTGTCACAACCATTAATTTGTGACTGTGTCCAGGCTCCTGCCACTGCAGCCCCCAAAGGAACTTTTGCCTGACTCCCCTCTGTGATCCCTGGATGTTGTCATCCCACAGTGCCTGGAGCATCCCTGCCAGGGTTAGAGGCAAGAAGCCCCCGTGCCACTCCATGCAGATCTCCAGTACCCAGAACTGGAGCACCGCTCCTGACAGGCAACCCCAATCCTCCCACATGCCTATACCATGCTGCCACCCCCCGACTGCCCTCTTCACAGTCATGTTGTCTGCTTGGTGACATTTTCCCCATCTGCTTGTTTCTGGAAGAAACACCTTTTCCAGCCTTTCTGGGTGAGCACAGTCTCACAGCACCAAGAGATTCCCAGACAGGATGACTGGGATAAAGTCACATCCGTACTGCAGGGGACACCAGTGCCAGAAGCACAGCTCGGATCTCCCATGTCTCTCCCAGAGCTCCAGACAACCCCATCCCCTCCAGCACTGTACAATACCCTTCTGATTCACCACACCAGGGCAAGTGGTGCAAAGCACCCAGGGCATCCCTGAATGTCACACATGGCTTGTTTTGCCCCAAAATACTTGCTGGAAAACATGGGGCAGGTTGTTGCTCACCTTCCTTGCAAAGAAAAGGTGCACCAGGCTGGGCACGGAGCCAGCTGCCAGCACATGAGCTGGAGGAATTGTGTTTCTCACTGGCTTTTTGCTTCTCCTGGAGCAGGCTGGGTGGTGCGGGGGGGGGGGCTTTCTGTCCCGGCTCCTGCTGTGTCAGACAGCCCCTAGGCGAGCCCAGGAAGGAGTGGGGAGCCCCTTGGCAGGTTGGGGTTTTACACCGGCGGAGGGGGAGTTCCCCCAGGCTCTCCTTGCTGCTGCCATGGGAGCCCTGGCCAGACACAGCTGCCCGGGATGGTTTTCCCCCTCAGGCCCAGGGCTGCTATAAGAAGAGGGGTGGGAAGAGAGGGGGTGTCCCCAGAAAGTTGGCAAGAACTGGCCCCTCTCTGGGGGAGGGGGACAGAGAGCTGTCACTGACCCCATGGACATAGGATGCTCCTGCACAGTGAGCCCATGCGGCTGGGATCCTCAAGGTCATTCCCAGGCTATGCTGGGCTACATGGGGCAGTGGGACATCGGGGAACGTGTTCCCGCATCCGCTGGGCTTACCCCTACCCTGGGGGGCTCAGCTCCTATCCCCCATCCCATCTGCCCCGCACTAAGGATTCACATCTGGGATCTCAAAACACCCATCCCTCCACCATCCCCACCGCCTCCCTCTGTTGGCCAGGCACCAAGACCTGTCACATGGATGCTTCTGCACACACTGGGACTGTCACCAAACAGGTCACTGCCCCGGTTGCACTCCTGCTGCCCTACAGCATCATTTATGGGACATTTCCCCACCTCACTTGCCTAGTGGACACTGGAACCATGCAGGGTGTTCCTCCTCACCTTCCTGCCTTTGTGAGCCAAGGGAGAACCATGTGCCAGCGTGTATGTGTGAGCACGTGTGTGTGCATTTGGGGGTGGGTGGTGGGGGATTTCCTGGGCTTTTAAAAAGAAACATTGAAAATTTGTGAGTTTAAAATGGAAGAAGTTTGCAAAAAAAACGTTTCAGTGCATCTTCTCTGAGCTGTTCTGCAGGACACTGAGACAAGAGAAGTGAGGAGCAGCTGGTGGGAGGGGGACTCCCAGGGATCACCCCGACCCTCTTCCTCCCATGCGGCTGGAAGTGAGATTGTGTGGCTAAATCATCACTGCTTGGGGTGCAGGCACCCAGGGGACAGGGATACACTACACATATGTACATGCATATGTGCATCCCTGGCTATTTCCTCACCTCCAGCCCTGTCCCTGCAGATACAAAATGCCCTGCAGGCTCCAAGCACTGGGGGGCACAGGGCAGCCTCTTCTGCTTCATAGCAATAAGCCATCTGCATCCTGAAGGCAAATTTTCCCATAAATTGCCATTTCCTCAACTATGCGGGCTACCAGGTACAGAAGGCAGCTGCCAGCTCCCTGGGGGACTCCAGCCCTAGACACAAGCCCAGACTGACCAGTGGGGGAAATAAAGGCTCCTGTGCCAGAAGCAGCAGCAGAGCGCTGGCCTGCTACCCACTCTCCTCCTTCTCCTCTGCGGTGAGAGGGAAGGTGGGACCAGGCAGAGGCCGCACCTAAATTCCCCTTCCTCTGCAACCCTCCCTGTTCTCACCTCACTCCTGGACACGGGCCAGGACACCAAGCCAGCTGGGTCCTTCAGCAGAGCTTACCGCTGCCCTTGCCCTCCCTTTTCCTTTTGTTTTTTCCTCTCCTCCTGTCATTGCCACCCTAGAGGAAGAGAGGGGGAGTCAGTCGCTCACACACTCCTCTTTGCATTAACTCACTCAAGTGATTCCTCTCCTGATGTCTTTGGGAAACTCTCCAGAGCTCTGACTGAGCCTCTGGGTGCTGGCTTTAAGTCATTGTCTCCTGTGGATTACAACAGCTGGATGAGAAGATAAAGGCTTTTCTCTCCTCTTTGCGTTTTCATTCCTTCCTTTTCACTTTTCCTTCTGAAGCCAGAGTGGTTCCCAGCCAGCAGGCATGATGCTGGTGGGAGCCCTGCACAATCTCCTGTTCCTCTGCCTGGTTGGGGAGGGCATCAGCAAAGTCAGAAGATACTACATCGGTGCAGTGGAAACTGCCTGGGACTACACACACAGCGACCTGCTCTCCGTGCTGCAAGCGCCTGCAGGGTAAAGCTCTTTCTATTGCAATTCCAGCAGCCTGCTATGGGTGTTCTGCTACCCTGGCATGCACAGCACTGTAAGCTCGGGTCCAGGCAGACAGGTGCATGGGGGCAACCTGGCACAGTGAGTACACTGAGCTGCTGGTACAGCTGGGAATGGGTATTTCAGTGCAATGAGGAGTCACTAAATGCAACCCCTGATAATGCACAGGTGGACTAAATCTGCAGAGAGAAATGCAGACCTGCTCTGCACTACTGCACTGCTTTACCTTAATGCCATTTGCCTGTGACCCTTTAAAGTATGGCCCAGAGGCAAGAGCTGGTTCTCCAGCTGTGCTTTCTCTTCTGCTCTGTATCATGGGAGCTTTGGGGAGATGTGAGGGGAGATGGGGTCCTGTGCCTCCCTGCCTAGGGGCTGCAGGGGGAGGTTGGCTGTGGCCCCATGACATAACTCAGAGCAACAAAGGCTCTCCACTGCGTCTGCCCCTGGTAAAATGCAGCTTTAGTTATTTATACCTTTGTGTACATTACATTGCTGGGGCTGAAATTTTTCCTTTAGGGAATGAAAATAATTTTTAGTGTTTGGTCAAAGAATGGTGTTTGTACACAGTCACAAGAGGGAGGAAGGCATAGTGGGCTTTCCCAAATACTTTGGAGTAGAAAGGAAAAGTGGCAGTTGCATTGCTCAGGCATCAGGATGGTATTATCTGGAGACGCAGCTGGCTTGGACACTCATGGCTGTGAATGGGCTGCTCTGAGCTCAGCATGAGGAGCAGAGCTGGATGGCTACATCCCCTGTGGATCAAGCTATACCCCTTCACTCCACCCTGCTGCCACACCCTTTTCCCCAGGCTCTGTGCTGGGGTGATGTGAGCCCATGGCCCCATCTCAGACCCACACTGGCTTGAGCAGCGAGGAGCTGTGATCAGGCTCCAGTGATGATCCCAGTCAACCTGACTAGCTGCCATCATCACTGTATCAGAGTTACATTGTTTTCCCGCCTTTGGTTACTTCAGTAGGAAAATGGCATCCAGCACCCCCCTGTTTTACTAATGCCCCCCCTGCCCTGCTTTTACTAACATTGCACTCAGATCCATTAGGCCTCAGTGGAGGTGAGGTCACTCATGCTGTTAATTCAACCCTGTGGCTTTCCATTTTGGCACTGGCTTTAATGACATGCTTGCACACCGTTTCTGACCCAGGAGAGACTCAGGGACCTGGCTCTGCCCTGGGGATGAGCAGGGCATCGGCAGGCAGTCTGAGATCACTTGTCCTTCTCTAAAATGGAGAAAGATAACTCTGGCTTTCTCAGAGGGACTTGGTGGTGTGCTCCACCCTGGAGAGGCAGGGTGTGCCAGGGCAGCGTGGCTTCTGGCGGAGCTATGGTGGGAACAAGGGTTTGCTTGGCATAGGTGTTCCCAGCTGGATGATGGTGCTTTTTCCCTGGTCCTGCAGCCTCAGCCGGGTTCCCCCTGCTCTGGGAGGGCACAGGTAAACAGCCAGGCTGGGGAGAAGGGGCATGCAGGAGCAAGCCAGGAGAGTGTGGCAGGAGCAGAGCTGCTACTGGAGCTAGGATGCCTCCAAGCTGTGCATAGGGTGTCTTCTGCTCCACCTGTTCCCCCTCATGGTACCAGTATCTCATGGCAACCCCCAAGGGTGCACCTCCAGGCAGGACATCCAAAGCCCCTGAATGTATTCAGTGATTTCTCTGGCACGTTTGTGGAAGGCTCTGACAAATGAAAGGGCTATGGCACACCAGGCCAGAGCTGCTTATGCCTTCCCCATGATTTCAGTTTCTCTTCCTCCCAAACACAACCCTACCAGCAGAGTCAGAGTCAGGACCAACACGTCCTGTGATGGCCCCAGGGATTGGAGCTGGCAGCCACATAGCAGCAGCCCATGTTTGAGTGCTTCAGCAGTGCAGGGTGTTTATCTTGGCAGTCTCCCGGCTCTGAGAGATGAACAGATAGTGCGGCTAACAATGCTGATTGAAGGCGCCAGGAACTTATCTCCCTGCCTTGGCTTCAGCCGCCCTTGGGGTTGGAAGTCCATGGGGACCCCAAGTGCAGAGGACTGGCCAGAAGCACTTGGATCAGATGTCCCTGCACTGAACTCTGCCTCCTCATCCCCTACAAAGGCCGTCAGGCTCTGCCATGCCAGCTGGGACCCAGTGCTGAGCCCTGGTGTCACCAAGTCTCCTCCTGGCCATGCCCCTGCATGCCAGCAAAATCCCCCTGGCTTCAGAGGATTTCTGCCTTGTATACTACAGAATTAGCAGGACCAGACCCTCATATCTCAGGGATGTATTTTCAAAGTTGGGCTTTCTTTGAGTCAGAGATTAAGGCACAGCTTCCCGACAGTGGACAGCCCAGTGCCAGTGACCATGCAGCACTGCCACCTCCCAGCATGGGGTCACCCTGGAGAGCAAAGCTTGGTCCAGACCCTACAGCCATCGAGCAGGAGTGGTAACAGCTCGTGGGCAAAGTCAGCTGAATGCAGTGGCCCTGTTCACTGGGGCCGTGTCTGCTGGGGGCTTCCTGCCAGCCCAAACACGGGGTTATAGCCATGGTGGGAAAGGTGGGAGCTGGGCGCATGTGGGGTTTTCGTGGGTGCCCATCCTGCTCTGCCACCAGGGAGGTGAACCCTGCTCTCCCCACAGCATCATCTGGCTGCTGGTGACTTCCAGCTGGCAGCATGAGGGTGAGCGTGCGTCGCCTTTTCCTAAATTTGAGTCACTCTGACTCCTTCCTCTTCCTTTTGAGGAAGAGTCGCAAAGGGAACTGCTGCTTGAATGAAGGCTTAGTCAGAAGGGGCGAGCAATGCTTCTTCAGAGGGAGGAAAATACCACCTGGCTTTTGCTCCAAACAAAACAAGGCTGGAAGCATTCTGTGTGATTACTGGAAATGGTCTCAGTCCTGGGGCTGATAAGCCAGCATCTAAAATCCCTGGAGAAATTCATGGCTTTGTTATCCTGATAAACGTGCTGGATTCCTTTTGGAAAATGAATTTGTTAAGCTGCTTACAGATAGAAAGTGGCCAGCAGAGATAAGTGGGGTGAAATACGTTCAAGGCTCCTTTATCCCACTGCTGCAGGGAGTAGTTTTTTAGGGGTGGCTATAAATCCCAGTTTGGTCAGAAAAGAAACAAATGTGGGGACATTGCTCAGACTGCAGAGCAAACTGCCACGACCTGCCATGCAGCCTGACACAGGCTCTTTCCCAGGGGGAGCTCAGGAGGATGCTTGAAGCTATGTGTGTGATGTGATGTGTCTGCCACACCTGAAGGTGCTGGGGATGGTGTGGGGGGTGGCTGTGGGACGGAGGCCACCATGGCACTGCTATCACAGCACTACCAGTGCCTGAGGTCTCTGCTGGTGGGGAAGCATGAAGCCAGGCAAGGCACGAGGCAGGAGGCTGGCCGCAATGCCTGCGGCTGTGGCCACTCCCAGCTGCAGCTGGGTACAGCTCTGTGCCTCCTGCCCTTCTGTCTTCTTCCATCATGACTAACACCACAGCATTAATCACTGCCATGTTGTCATCTGTGAGCTGAGCAAAATGTTTCCAAACACACCTGTGGGTTGTCAGGAAACCCAAAGGACACAACAGGGTGAGAAATTTCTAGGGCTGGCATGGTACAGGCAAACTGGTGGGGAGGGGAGGAAGAGGATGGCTGCTGCCCATACATGGACGGGGCTGTGCAATCAGCCTTGGCTTTTCCTTCCTTCTGCAGTGTGTCAGGGCACCCAGACCCACGGCACCCCATACTTGATGTCCCTCCCCGGTACAGGAAGGCCGTGTTTGTGGAGTATCCTGATGCCTCGTTCACACAGCCCAAGCCCAAGCCAGCGTGGATGGGTAAGAAGCACCTGCAGCGTGGTGAGCCCTAGATCTCCTTGACAGCGGCCAAACTCATCTGGGGTTGGGTGATGGTGGCCCCTTGGCCAGCGATGGGAAAGCACCTGGGTGGAGTCCCAGTATGGCAGAGCTGCTGGGGATGCAGGTAGCCTTGCTGGTGCCAGAGCAGTTGATGGTGCCACACTATGCGAGGGACAACCACTAACTGTGCAGGTGGAAAGCCAAGACCTTTTGGGGCCATAGGTGTGAGCTGCCTGACCCCAGCTGCCTGACCTTGTTGTCTTCCCCCTTCAGGTCTCCTGGGCCCCACCATCCGAGCAGAAGTCTATGACACGGTGGTCGTCATGTTTAAGAACCTGGCCTCTCGCCCATACAACCTCCACGCCGTCGGGGTGTCCTACTGGAAGGCGTCAGAGGGTAAGTCAGGCAATAGCAAGGTGCTGCAAGCCCTTGCACAGCACCTCCTGCTCTGCTACCTGCCTGCCAGGAGGGAGCACGTCCCTCTCTGACCCTGCTATTCAGGTCCATCTACGAGGACAGTCAGAGAGATGGCTTAGCCTGGGGCAGCAACAAGACCACGCCCAGCCCAGACATAAGCTGAGATGAGCAAATAGCCCAGAGCAAACCCATATCAGTTATAGAGGTAATACCTAGGTTAAACCTGAGGTTGGATGCTTAGGGCCAGGATGGCTGTGCCCTCCAGCATCAGGGCAGGTGGTGGGTGCACAGCCCAACAAGCAAGTCTCCAGCACAGCTCTGCTCACTGCCCTGAGACCAGCCATCACTGGTGGGAGTTGGGCTGGCCCCGGGGGCTGGGGTGGAGGGAGGCTGTGCTCTGGGTTGGGGGAAGAGGCATTTCTGTAGCTACGGTGTGTTGGGGATGAATCTTCAGTGACATTTGCCTGTTCTTTGGCTTTAGGTGCAGGGTATGAGGATGAGACCAGCCAGCCAGAGAAGGAGGGTGACAGGGTGGATCCGGGGAAGACACACACATACATCTGGGAAATCCAGGAAAACAAGGGCCCAACGGATGGTGACTCACCATGCCTGACCCACTCCTACTCTTCCAACACTGACAGTGTGAAGGACATCAACTCCGGTTTGATTGGAGCTCTGCTCGTGTGCCGACCTGGTAAGGACAGCACAGGATGGGGACAGGTTACATGCAATCGTGAACTGAAAAGCAGAAAATTCAAAAGAGGCTGAACATAGCAGTGGAGTGAGTAAGCTGTGGTCAACAACAGCACTTCTGGGGTTTGGCCCTTTCATCAAAGAGTCTATTCCCAGTGCAGAAGCCAAACACACTTTGGCTTTCCCTATTGGAGAGAAATCAGTTGCTTCTTTCCTTTGCAAGATTTCAGACCACAGATGAAATCTCCTACCTTGTATCTGAACCTTATCTAAGGTGAATTGCTATGGAGGCATAAATGTTTGTCTTTCCTTCAGAGCTTCACCAAGCTGTGATAGTTCAGTGTCAGCCAGGGTGCTTTGTCAAACAGGGTTTTGTCAGAAGAACTAGAGGGAAGTTTGTATCTGCAAGGTTAAGGATGAGGCAGGAGACAGGCAGGACACCTGGGGCACTGCCTGGTCCACAGTACCTGTGCCTGCTCCTCTTCCTTCAGTAAACATGGAGGTGATGAAATCCTGGCTGTTAATACTTGCTGGATGCAAGGCACCAAGAAGTGTACCTGGGGTGCGATTCGTCACCCCTGGTTGAGCCAGCTCCTGGAGGTAGTTGTCTAGACCCCTCTGTAGTCACTGAAGAGGAATGGGCACGAGTCACCTCCTCCCAGGGCACTGTCTGCAGGCTCCAGTGTCTCACCAGAAGCAGTTTCTCCACTAAGCGAAGTCTAGACGATGAGCAATGAGCGCACACAGACAATGGTGCTGATGAGGGTCTAGATAAAATGGGTTCTTCCAGGTGACTAAGTGGATCCTGAGAGCCTTCAAGTGGAAGGCAGCACAAACTGACCTTTTGATGCATTCTGAGTGCAGCTGCCTCTCAACCATGGGCTTTTGGGGACTGCAAGGCTGGAAACAGGGCTGTGCCAGTTGTGAGAAGTGACAAAAGCAATCCACAGCCTGTCCTTGATTTACCAGTTCTTGGAGGGCACGAAGGGAATTTTCTGGGAGACGGGCATGGTACTTGCTGACCTATAAAGAGATGCATCCTGTGGCATCTTGCAGGCACCCTGGCGAACGATGGGAACGAGGACATGCGGCAAGAGTTTGTAATGCTCTTTGCAGTGTTTGATGAAGGTAACTACCCTGCTGTCTGGTGTCAAGACCTTGAATTCAGCTTGGTCCAGGGTGCATGCTTTGGCCATGGTGTGAGCACAGCTGCTCAGCTCCCACACTGCCTCCTGAGGGTTTAAGCCTTATACAGCCTCCCCAACCAATGTGCTCCTGGTGCAGTACTGACACTCCTTCTTCAGTTCCCCAGATGCAGGGAGCTTGCAGGCCCCCCCAGCTCCCCCATCCCATGCCCTGGTCTTGTTCCCATTACACAGGCTAAAGCTGTGGGGAGTTATGCCTCGTCATGTGGAATGGTCACCACCACATTCATGCAGAGCCATGGCCAGGTCTGCTGTGGATTTCCAACAGGCACCACACATTTGACCTCCCTGGATTTTGGCTTTTATACTGTTTCACCCCAGTGGGAAGGTTTCCTTTTTATTCGAAATGCTCTCAAGTGAAAGCTGACTGCATCCTCCTCTCTCCACAGGGAAAAGCTGGTACACTGAACCCAGCTCCCCAGCAGGTCCTCAGCCCCTGCCTTACAACAGGACAGAGCTGCACACCATCAATGGCTACATCAATGGCTCATTGCCTGGTGAGTACAGGACAGGGACAGAGGGCATGGGAGGTGCTAGGAACAGGGGTGTAGCCAGGTCTGTGAGATAGCTTGTGAAAGGATGCAAGAAGGGACATCAAGAGGTGTTTCCAGGTGATGGATCTGTTAGGCTGTGTTCACCCCAGAGAAACTATCGCATCTCAACTCTTTGATCTGCCTTGCCCATTTACATTGGGCCATGACCTGTTTCCAGCTGTCTGTGTTGCCATCGCAGCTGACCTCCTTCTTGGTCTCCAGGAATAGTGCTGGTAGCAAAGAGTTTCATCTCTTGTAGCCTTGTGAATGAGGCTGGAGGTAGTGTTGATGGGAAAATTCAGCTCTCACTAGCCTGGCTGTGGCAACACACCTCTAGGATTTGGGGAATAGAATCATTTAAGTTGGAAAAGACCTTTAAGATCATCAAGTCCAACCATAAGCCTTTCACTGCCAAGTCCACCACTAAGCCATGTCCCTAAGTGCCACATCTACATGTCTTTTAAATACCTCCAGGGATGGTGACTCAACCACTTCCCTGAGAAGCCTGTGCCAGTGCTTGATAATACTTTCATTGAAGACATTTTTCCTAATATCCAATCTAAACCTCCCCTGGAGCAACTTGAGGCCTTTTCCTCTTGTCCTATCACTTGCTACTTGGGAGAAGAGACAGACACCCACCTCACTACAACCTCCTTTCAGGTAATTGTAGAGAGTGATAAGGTCTCCCCTCAGCCTCCTTTTCTCCAGAAAAGCAAAAGAAAAGGCCATTTGTGGTCTCAGTGAAGACGAAAGTTGGCATTTTCTGATGTTCTTCTGGGAGAAGGTCCAAAGCTGCCTGAGAGTGAAGAATCTCCAAGGCAAACTGGGAAGCACTGTCACGAGAGTCATTACCATAAGCCACCTTGGTGAACCACACCCTGAAACCTCCCACCTGGGTCTGGGCATTCTCTAATAAAAGGCAAAAGCAAAACTCACGTGAATTCCCTGTCCTGGTAGATCCATGGAGCTTAAGACCTGAGTAGACCTCATGGTCAGCCACTGTAGCTGCACAGTGGCTTTCCTGTTGAGAAGATATCCACCTCCACCCAGCAACCCCCTGTCTGGCTACAGGACCTGGCCTGAGAGGTGTCTGATGGAGAGGTGGCAATGGAGAGCTGAGGGCCTTGGGACAGAGCCTCCACCCTGTCTCCTCCTGGGCTCTTGGGATCTGTTCCAGTCACCTATCACACTCAGTGCCAAAAACAAGTGGTTGACTCTGTATTTGACTTTGTTTGGCTTCAGCTTCCAGGAACTTGTTCTTGTTATTCACTTCACTGCCAGATTACAGAGCCCTTCAGCACACTCTTAATTTCTCCCCAGGAAAATATTTTTACAGTGCAGTCAAGTCCTCTCCCATTTCCTAAGCACACTGAGCTCTTTGAATCTCTCAGAGGAAGGAACTTTCTCCAGCCTTCAGATAATCCTGGTGACCTCTCTCTGCCCTTTTTGCGGTATTTCAACTACTGCTGAGGACGTGCTGGACCCCTGCCCCAGATGCAATGTTTAAGTATCAGGTTTTTCAGTGTTGTGATCAAACAAATTATTCCCCTCTCCAGTTCCCGATTCCCCTGTTTATAGAGTCAAGGAGCACATCTACCTCTTTTTCCACTGCATCCCGCTATAAGGTCCCATCAGCATGCCTCCCAAAGCCTTTGCCAAAGCCCCCCACTCTGTAAACCTAGTCTTATCTCAGAGGGATGATGTGGCCTGTGCCTCTGTTTTGCTCAGACAGTCCACATTCACATGAGACTTCTCCAGTCTGAAGCGACCACCTTGTGGTACAGGGGACTCAGCACATGTCAGGCTCTGAGTCCATGACACCAAGAGTGGGAACAAGGGATGGATGCAGTGCTGACTCCTGGATGCTGTCCTTCTCTCCTGGCAGGTCTCACACTGTGCCTCAAGAAGCAGGTCCACTGGCATGTGATCGGGTTGGGCACTGGGCCAGAAGTCCACTCCATCTTCTTCGAAGCCCACACTTTCCTGGTGAGAAGCCACCGTCTCAGCAGCCTAGAAATCTCTCCTGCCACATATCTCACAGCCCAGACCATGCCAGGAACAGCTGGCTCCTTTCGGATGTTCTGCCAGATTCTGTCCCATCATCAAGGTAACCTTATTCTGCAAGAGCTCAGGGGAAATGAAGTTCAGGGGATGGCCCGGGCTCAGGGTTCTATCCAGTGCTGCAGCTCCAAGGCCCCTCCTGCTCCATAGTGTTACAACCACATGCAGTCTGACCTGTGACCAGGATGTTATAGGTTGACCCATGTGATGGCCCATTTGATGGGGACAGTAGTGGAGAGGACATGTCCCAAGCAGAGCCTGGGGGAGTGCACACGTGTTCTGGCATGTCAATGTGACCCTTTCTGCCCGGCTTGTCTGAACCCAGCTGGCATGGAGGCCATTGTGAAAGTGGAGGAGTGTCTGGAGGAGCGCCTAGTGAAGATGGGGAAGCTGTCAGATGAGCCAGAAGACATGGATTACCCTGAAGAAGATGAGGAAACATACCATGTGATCCAAGTGCGCTCTTTTGCCAAAGAGAGGCCTGTGACCTGGACTCACTACATTGCAGCTGAAGAAATGGACTGGGACTATGCCCCCGTGAAGCCAGTGTCTCTGGACAGGTGAGAGCAGGCATGCGTGCCCATGAAGCTGCTCCTTGAGGCAGCCATGCCAGCTCTTCCCCTTTTCTCCAGAAATTTATTTTCCTTCTGCCTGACCTGGCCAGTTTTGTTCTTCTTTATTAACACTAGCAGTATGGACGCAGGAAAAGGATGGTCTTGGGGAGGCCATGGGAAGGCAGGACCTGGCTTTGCTCCATTTTACCAAATGACCCACAGAGGCATTTGTCTCTGGGGCATTTGTTTCTGGGGCATTTGTCTCTCTGTTGCCCAGGTCTCCAGGGCCAGTCCCTTCTGAGCAGGCAGTAATGCCTGGTGACCCTTCTCACCTTCCAGCCAGGAGACTGTGCACAGCTGGGACATGTGCCTGCAGCCCCAGAGTGTGGGCGTCCTTGCCCTGTCTGGAAGAAACTGCTCTAGATGGCAGAGGCAATTAGCCACTGTTGCTGCCCCACTTCTTGGAGGGAGAGGTGATGCAAGTGCAATATCTCAGCAGAAGTACCTTAGTCAGCACTAAATGGTGATGATGCTTGTCACCAGTCCTGACGTCGCTCTGCTGACACAGGTTGTGTGGGCTGGGGCTGGCATGGTATTGGGGTCACCAGGTTCTGCCCTAGATGAGGATCCCAGCAGTGGCTGCTGGAGCAAGGCATGTGGGGCAGAAATCCCCATCTGCAGCCCGTTGGAGGGTAAGCCAGAGGAGGTGTCATGGTTTAACCCCAGCCAGCAACTAAGCACCACGCAGCCACTCACTCACTTCACCCCCACCCAGTGGCAAGGGTAAGACAATCAGGGAAACAACCCATAAAACCCATGGGTTGAGATAAGAACAGTTTAATAGAACAGAAGGGAAGAAAATAATAATGATAATAATAACAATAATAAAATTAAAATAATAATACAAGAATTGGAATATACAAAACAAGTGATGCACAATGTAATTGCTCGCTACTCACCGACCAATGCCCAATTAGTCCCCGAGCAGTGATCCACCCCCAGGCCAACTCCCCCCCCAGTTTATATACTAGGCATGACATCACATGGTATAGAATACCCCATTGGCCAGTTTGGGTCAGCTGTCCTGGCTGTGTCCCCTCCCAACTTCTTGTGCCCCTCCAGCCTTCTTGCTGGCTGGGCATGAGAAGCTGAAAAATCCTAAACTTAGTCTGAACAATACTTAGCAATGACTGAAGACATCAGTGTGTTATCAACATTCTCCTCATACTAAATCCAAAACATAACACTATACCAGCTACTAGAAAGAAAATTAACTCTATCCCCGCCGAAACCAGGACACCAGCTTAGGGCTGGCCTTGCTCCTGGGAAGGAGTTGGGATGATCAAGAAAAAGGCAGCTGCTCTGCTGCCTTATGCCTGCACACTGGGGGTGTTCCCTGACACAGGACAATCTGCCATGCTCTCAGATCTCACAGTCACCACTTCCCTCCAAGGCAGTGTCAGCCCAAGACTGCTACTGTGCAACCTAGTTGAAGCTTTCTCCATTAAAGAAGCACTGAATCACTTGAAATGTTATTCCCCAGGATTCATATTATGATTGCAGGGGTGGGTGTCGCCACTGTGGACTGGTCATCCCTGGACAGCTGTTTAGGTCCTTGGATGGTGGAAGGTCTTGCTCTGGTTCTGACAGCATCCTGTTTGCTCTTTCTCTGCCTTGCCTAAAGAAACATGACAAGCCTGTTCCTGGAGGCTGGCCCTCAGCAGATCGGTTCAAAGTATAAGAAAGTGATGTTCGTGGAGTACGAGGATGCAACCTTCAAGAAGCGCAAGGTGTCAGATCAACTGGACAAGGGAATTCTGGGGCCTGTCATTAAGGGGGAGGTTGGAGATCAGTTTAAGGTAAGAGAGAGATTGCTTGCCACAAAGAGACACTGGAAGGGGAAACTTCGAAGCTTGATGCTGTTCTTCCTAATAGGTCTTGGTTTGTGGCTAAGGTCTGACATAAGTCCTTGAGGTGCTCTATCATGCTTGGTAATGTCCAAAGTTCACCACAAAGGCAGATGTTACTGAAAGCTAAAGCTAAATACTCTCAGTGAGATCAGCAGAGATGCACAGGATATGGCCCAGTCCCCTTGATTTGACTTCATTGCAGACGTCTTAGGAATCATGTGAATTAATCCATGACACATGGCATCCAGCACCTTCCTCTGAGGCAGGAGTGTCCTCTCATCCTCCACTCTTCTCCATCTGTGTGCTCTTACCATACAGTATTGGGGACTGTCGCTTGTGTCTCCCCAAGTGCCTCTACTGACCACTTGACTTCTTTACTGCTAGGAGGAATGGGATGGTTTCCAAGAACTTCACATTTCTGCTCCCTGCCTGGGATTTCCTATGCAGTTGTGGGCATAGACCTGAAGGTAACACCTGTGGCAAAGCCCCGACAGAGCTATTTAGAGAAATAAATGAAGGGCTTCATGCAGTGAAGTGGGGAGCACTTTGAAGCTGTTGACTGCTGTGCATACTTAGCGTCTTGGTCCTCTGAGGCCTCCTGGACTGATAGACCTCTTCTGTCTCATATGCAAAGTGAGACTAAAGACAGCAACTTTCCCTTTAATAAATCTGATATTTTCATGCCCTCCCTAAAATGGGCATCTCCCAGAAAGATGGACAGTGTAGACTAGTAGAGAAATAAACAGTCATTTCTTCTATTCTGACTCCTACTTTGTGGTCCCAGACACATCTGGGCTCCTCCCCACTGGACACTGGCAGGCAGCCTATCCCAGAGCACAGCTGCCCAGTGTGTACCTCTCTGTGAGGACACTGAGAGCAGCCTCAAGGGTTCAAAATGTTCAGAAGGCATTAAATGTTCCTGCTGGCTGTCCTTATTTCAGATCGTGTTCAGGAACCTGGCAAGCCGACCGTACAACATCTACCCTCACGGCCTCACCAGTGTAAGGCCATACCATGCCATGAAGCCCTCTCAAGGTAAGGCAGGCCATAAGAATTTGGGACATCAATTGGCCACTGCTATTCTGGGCCAGGAGAGCTTCCTGTAGCCCATGGTAGGACTGGTTGACCAACCCATCCATCCAAGTGCCTCAGCCCTGCAATCCCAGAGGTGATGATGATTCTTGGTTCGTGTACCCCTTGGTGCCATGTAACCCTGTCTCTAAGGAAGGCTTGGATGATGGCTGGGAGTAGGGGTACTGTCAAACAGGGAGCTGGGACCATGTTGTTTGATCCATCCTGGAGGTCTCCACTTTCCAATGAGGCAGGAACCACCCTGGTGATCCTGCTTATGTTTGCCAGTTCGCTTACAGTCCTCATTCCCTGGGGTCCCCCCTCCCTGCTTTAAAGTGGGGTGTTCATTATGATTCAGACTCTCCCTCTTGCAGCTGTGCTGTTGTCCTGGTTTCAGCTGGGATAGAGTTAATTGTCTTCCTAGTAGCTGGTACAGTGCTATGTTTTGAGTTCAGTATGCAAAGAATGTTGATAACACTGACGTTTTCAGTTGTTGCTAAGTAATGTTTAGTCTAAAGTCAAGGATTTTTCAGCTTCTCAAGCCCAGCCAGCGAGAAAGCTGGAGGGGCACAAGAAGTTGGCACAGACAGGGCAGCTGACCCAAAGTGGCCAACAGGGTATTCCATACCATGTGACATCACATCAGGTATAGGAACTGGGGGGGGGGGGGCGGGGGGAGGCAGGGGGATCCCCACTCGGGGACTAACTGGGCATCGATCAGCGGGTGGTGAGCAGTGGCACTGTGCATCATTTGTATATTCCAATTCTTTTATTATTACTGTTGTCGTTTTATTAGTGTTATCATTATCATTATTAGTTTCTTCTTTTCTGTTCTATTAAACCATTCTTATCTCAACCCACAAGTTTTACTTCTTTTCCCAATTTTCTCCCCCATCCCACTGCGGGGTGGGGGTGGGGGGCGAGTGAGTGAGCAGCTGCATGGTGCTTAGTTGCTGGCTGGGGTTAAACCACAACAGCTGGTTTTGCTCTGTGGTTGTTGAGTTACCAGGTCCCTTTCCCAGACTGCTTTCATCCCCTGCCAGCATGCTCCCAGGATCACAACCTGTGCAAGGCAATCCCATATCCCACCAGGACAAAACTGTGCCTCCCCTCCTCTTCTCTGCCCTTTCGGGTGCATTGCTATGGCAGGCGCAAGTACAGAGGCTGGAGAAAAGCTCCTCTGCTGCAGCAGAGGTGGCAGAACCGGGACAGCAGGAGTTCAGTGAACTAGGTCAGCTTTGTGATGTGTTGCTATCTCAATTAAGGTTTTCCTTCAGGAGACTCAAAAGGGCAAAGCAGCCCATCAGCTGGCAGGACTAAAGGACCCAAGCCATGCAAGGATACTGAGAGCCCTGTCCTTGCCCCTCTGTCAACATCCCCCAGCCAGACATGTCTCACCAGCTTTGGCAGCGATTTAACTCTGTGAAAGCGGGCAAGTCGTGGTCCTGGAGCACAGGGATGATGTTCTTTAGGGGAGTGTAAATAAAAAGAGCTATTCCTACCCTGACTGACACGTGAGCTTTGCAAACCATGCTCTTATAGCTGCTTAGCTGGGCACTTGGAACAGAGAAAGGTCTTTTCCTAAAGCTATGTCAGTGCAAGATCCTGCTGAATGCTCAGAGGATTTATTTGCATTTGAGTTTTCCTTCTGTTCCTTCCAGATCTTCTCCTTGCTTTTCTCATGGTCTAGCTGGTTTTGCTTAAAAATCTATCTTTCCTTGTATTGTCTTTCAGCCACTTCTGGTACCCAGCTCTGTACCTTCATCTGCAAACTCCTCTAGGCAGCCCAGAGCCCAGACACAGCTGAGACTGGGCAAATTTTCCAGTTTGCAGGATTTTCAAGGGCTTTCAAAATCAGGCATATGCCTCTCTATCTTCATCTAGTCCCAGGGGCTCCTTTTGTCCAGATCAACTTTCCATGTAAGCATATGCTAGCAGCTAGTGTGCCATCCCAGTGTGGGCGTGGGTTTGGGTATTTTTCTATGCAACTTCTGTGGTCAGGAAACCTCCTTTCTGAGCTATTTTAAAAAGTGTGATCACCCCTTGCAGGAGCAACCCAGACCTAACTGATCTGCCCTTGGGCTGTGTGTTGCTAGATAAGGATGTGAAGGACTTTCCTATCCCCCCTGGCCAGTCATTCACCTACAGCTGGAGGGTCACCACTGAGGATGGGCCAACGCAGGCAGATCCTCGCTGCCTCACCCGTTTCTACTACAGCTCCATCAACCCGGTCCGAGACATGGCCTCAGGCCTGATTGGGCCCCTTTTGATCTGCTTTAAGAAGTCCATGGATCAGAGGGGAAATCAGGTGGGTCCTTCTTTTGTTGCCTCAACTGCCAGGCTGAAAGGCTGGAATAACTGTCGTGGGTGAAATATTTGGGTAAAACCAAATTTGTCTGTCCTGTTCTCTTCAACCCTACCATCAGTCCCAATGCCCCTGCCTTCCCCATGCTCCCTTGAATACTCCCTTCTCTCCAAATGTGGACACTAACTCCTGTGAAATAGCAGTAAACTGTTCCACATGCACCCAGACTAAGACACTGGGCCCCAGGGGCACTCCAATCAGACCAGGAATAACTGCTTCCCTCTCTGCCTTCCAGATAATGTCAGACAACATGAGGTTGGTGCTCTTTTCAGTCTTTGATGAGAACCGCAGCTGGTACCTGGAGGAGAACATCAGGCGGTTCTGCACTGACGCAGCCCATGTGGATACCCAGGACCCCCAGTTTTATGCCTCCAACGTGATGCACAGTGAGTGCTCAGCCAGGGGGGTCCCTGCAAAGCCCTGGCAGACACAGGCTCATCTCTGCCCCAGGGAATAAACAAGGAACATGCAGCAGCTTGGCAGCCATGGGGGAATCAGGTCCTGATGAAATGTTTCACCCCACTCTCTTTCAGCTATTAATGGCTATGTGTTTGACAACCTCCAACCAAAACTCTGCCTGCATGAAGTTGTGTACTGGTACGTCCTGAGTGTTGGGGCCCAAACAGATTTCCTCTCCATCTTCTTCTCTGGAAACACATTCAAGCACAACATGGTCTTTGAGGACGTGCTTACCCTTTTCCCATTTTCTGGAGAAACGGTCTTCATGAGTTTGGAAAAGCCAGGTTAGTAACATGGGCTATTCTATAAACCATGGGCTTGTCATCACAGCAGAGATAAGTGAGGACCTCCAGCCAGGTCTCTGGTACCCCATCACATTTTGACAGCCCTGAAAGCAAAGAGACACGCAACCTGCTGGAAGAGCAAAGTGAGAGGCAATGATTAAATCCTTCCAAAGCTTAAATCAAAGAAATTAAATTACTGTGTTTTATTTCATTAATAGGGTGTGTTAAGGTCAAACATGCTGCCAAGCCAGTAAGCTGGCTGCAGTAATGTGAGCCCCATGGACATTACCTCTGCACCCTTAGCTCCAGGCTCGGAGGTCAAGGGGAGCAGCAGTGCTGTCCCTGCTGTGGTTTCAGCTGCTGCTGCTGGCATACCATTTATCTCCTGCAAGATTTCTGCAAGGACAGAAATCGCAACCATGGAGAAGTCCTAGAAAGGATTTGCTTCAGAGTTTGGTTTTATTTCCCCCCACTCAGCATTTTTTCCTTAGCATTTGCAAAAGTGGTGTCACTAACAATTTCCTCACTCACGGAGGAAACAGAATTTACCATGTGATTGCAAACACTGATATGATGGTCATGAGCACTGCACCCCAAGCAAGCTGACAGGGTTCCTAGATACCTCAGGAAGCTTTCTAAAACCCAGCCAAACATTGCATCAGTTTCAGCTCTGATTTTTTCCTGCTGATCCGAAGCAGGCAAGCAGCTTGCCCAGCAGCAGATGACTGCTCTCTCCAGCGTCAGAGCCTGGTTATTACACACCTCTTGGTGCCTGGAGAAGAGGCACCCGCTGTGGGGAGCAAATACATTGACTGGGGTTGTGAGCAAGAGGCAGCCTTTTCATTTGTTTCTCCTTCAGTGGGAAAGACGTGATGACCCTGTCTGGGAGAGAGGTGTATTTGATAGCACCAGCATGTCTTTGAGGGTGGATTAAGTTGACTACTCTGCTGCTGGCAATAATCCTGGAGGCTCTGTGGGTACTCAGTGCATTAACTGTTCTCACCAAGCTATTGCTGGGGCCTCACAGGTGTGTGTAGGTCTCTAAGCTCTGGCAGGAAACACCGGCCCTGCTGATGGTGCTTGTCAGGACTAGCTCTGATGTTGCCAGCAACCCTGATGTCTTGTGAGTCCAGCTGTAAGATACTCTAGGGATTATGAAAACATGAAATCACTGCCACAAACCAGAGGCTGCCTGAAAATACAGGTTGCACTAGCAAGGGAGCAGCATGGGGGTGGCAGCTCTTCTGATTTCCTGCTGTGGTGGGCTGATGGTGTCCTCTTGTCCTCTCTTGAGACAGGCATCTGGACTCTGGGGTGCCTGAATCCTGATTTCAGAGACCGAGGGATGCATGCCAAGTTCACAGTCTTGCAGTGCCAGCATGAGCAATACCCTGATGGGGAAGACTATGTGGATTTTGAGGAGGAGGAAGGTGCCTTTGACTTCCAACCCAGGGCCTTCTCTAAAAGAAAGAGGTGGTACAGGCCATGTGTGAATGAGCAACTGAACATCACCTCTTCCAGAAATGAGACAGAGAAGCCAACATTGTGCTTGACAGAACCCAGCCATGGGGCCCTCCTGAGCAATGGCAGGATTTCTGATCCTCCTTCCAATGGCACATCAACACTTTTAGGAAAAATCCCACATCCACCTGATATTTCCATGTTTTCTCTGCCAGAGACAAAGTATGAGCCAGTGTCCTATGAGTCCTTCCTGGAAGATGAAGAATTGTCAAAAATCATCAGCCAGGATGAAGGGTTTGGAGCTCTCCCACCTGGAGAACACTTGGCAAGTGTCAGTGGAAGGGTCCTTGGTACGGTGAGCTCAGAAGGTCAGCAACGGCTGCACCAAGCCATACAAACTCCAGGAGATACTCTGGCAGGAAAGAAGGAGACAAAAATCTCAGAGGTTCAGGAGCCAGTAAAAAGGACAATAGTCCAGTCTGGTGGTACATTAGACATCCTGGAACCAGAGCCTCTGAAGACAACTACTCATGCAACTAGCTTGTGGGACTCAATTGCTTATGCTGCTAGCAAAGCTCCTCTTCAAGAGAACAGGAGCTCATTTCACCAGAATGACCTGGAGCGCAATCTGGGACTTCAAGGCACATCTTCACAGGGTGCTGAGGACAAGTTGCTAAGAGGGGTTGATAAAATATCCTTAAATCTATACAAGTCAAAGCAGACAATCAATACAGAACTGGCTTTAAGTACTGATCATAACTCTTCCTCCACACTGGACAATCCTTCTGCATCTTCAGACAAGACAGAAGACAACAGGACTTCTCATACTGTGGTTCACAGTCACACCAAAGAAAGCAATTATTCTTCAAATGAGCTAGATGTAAGGCTGGAAAAAAGACCTCACAAAGTGGTTTTGCAAGGCGTTTATGAATCTTTTGAAAGGGAAAATGTTTCTTTCTCAGACCTGGGACCCAGCAATCCTGTACAGGAACAAATCCTCACAGATGAGAGTAACTCCTTGCCTGCAAAAAGTGGCACAGAACAAGAAGCCAGTGAACTTGCCAAAGGCACAAGCCTTCTTGAAACCACCTTTGCACACACCAATGACCTTGAGCCTTCCAACTATGTAATGACAGAAGAGAGGGATGAATTAATCTTGGAGGAAGTGTTTCAGGATGCTACAGCTACTAAGGAATTGCCAGAGATGGACAAGCTTGCCTTTCCTGAATCAAACATTGTGGCCAATGACACAAGGCAGTTCCCAAATCCTTTCTTAAACAGCCCTGAGCAGTTTCTGAGACACAGAAATCCAGCCCCGAGTGTGAGTGGCCCTGACAGGAGGCCTCGACAAGCCAGGTCAATGGAGAGCAAAGGCTTGATGCATGGTCTGGGTCTTCCCAACATCAGTTGGCCTGGCAGCAGGGATCCCCTTTCTAAGGGTAACAAAGCAGAGCAGGATCTGGCCAGCCAGACCCCTGAGACAGCAGTGAACAAGAAAGCCGCAAAGGCATGTGGACCTCATCCCCCTTTTTGCAGCACTCACTTCAAAAAGACGTTCTTGATATCAAGTGACACTTTGCCTGAGGTGATGGTGGCCCAGCAAAGCCTGGAAGAAAAATCAAACATGGTTGAAGGGAGACTACACATGGGCAGAGATACTCCACAGGCTCTGCTTGGAGATAGTGCTGACAAGATGCATCCTGAGGAGAGGCCAAGCACAGATGAGGGTGTACAGAATAGCAGTGAGGGGGCCCAGCACAGTGGACGCTCCTTCCCCATGCAGGGAGCACTGGGGAGCAAGGTGGCAATGGCAGCAAGCAGCTCAGAAACACAGGCTGCTGCTGTGGCTGCAGACCTGGCCTCAAACTGGGACCCAGTCTCCTTTGGAGCAGCGGGACACACTGGGGGCTCGCAGAGCGCAGCTTTGGCTGAGATGCAGCTGGGCAAAGGTGCTGTCTGGGGGGCTCCTGGGAGTAAGAAAGTTCAGGGGAGAAGCCAGATGGAGGAGGAGACAAACTCTGTGGAGCAGCTAGGTCAGTTCAGTCCTCAGCCTCAGCAGCTCAAGGCCAATGTCATGGAGGACTATGTGCCTGAGAGCACATCTGGGCAAAGCCCAGAAGAAATTCCTATGAAACCAGCTTCCAAAGAGAACTATTCCCTGTCTCCAGGCAGCCTTGCTCACAACCACAGCACTACCAAAAAAACAGCCAAATACATGCAGGCCAGTCCGGATGGATGGCAGGTGCTCAGTGGGGAAGACGTCCTCAGAGAAACCAGGAAGAGAGAGGACCAGGGCCTAGGAGAGCCTAAGGAAGATCAGGAAAGCAACAGCACAGCTGGGAAGAGGAACCATGCCCCAGGACATAGGGAGAGACCACTATTGAACAACGGGACCTATTTAAGCCCCTCGAGGCTAAAGGCTGACAAGCCAGACTATGACGAGTATGGTGACACAGAGCAGACCATGGAGGATTTCGACATCTATGGGGAAGAGGAGCATGACCCACGCTCCTTCCAGGGGGAGGTACGGCAATACTTCATTGCAGCGGTGGAGGTGATGTGGGAATATGGGAACCAGAGACCCCAGCACTTCCTAAAAGCCATGTAAGTGTGACTGTCCCGCAAGTATTCCTCCTGCACTGTGTGGCATGGATTGATGCGTGAGTTGGCATGTCCTGGCAGGCAGGATCACAGGTCTATGACTGTACAATCCAGCCAAGCAGCCCAGGGGAAGGATGCTCCCAGCTCCTCCCCTCCACCTGGGGAGTTTCGTAACTCCAGCAACCTTGAGCTTCCTTGCAAATGGGTCAGGGATGGTCTAGGCTCTGCATCACCCTTGCCCTGAAGCAGCCCTGCCATGGGTGGCCTCCCCATGGGACAGTATCACCTGACTTGCTTAACTGCCCTCACCCCAGCAGGGACCCCTGGAGTGCCAGGAGGAAGCCTTTCCAGCAGTACCGCAAGGTGGTTTTCCGAGAGTACATGGATGATTCCTTCACACAGCCGCTGCTGCGAGGAGAGCTGGATGAGCACTTGGGCATCCTCGGGCCATACATCAGGGCAGAAGTTGAAGATGTCATCATGGTGAATTGAATGTTCCCATTTCCCATAAAACATAAAATCCCCCCATTGCTGTCTGTGCTCAGCCAGTGGGAGTGCTGAGGTGGGCCTGCAGGTCACCTTCAGGGCTCGGGGGCAGGAGCTGCCCTCTTGGCACCCTGCGTGGCATGTGGATGGCACCAGGTTGGGAGGCAGAGCCACCATTCAGAGGGACCTCAGTGGCTGGAGGAATGGGCCAGCAAGAGCCTTGGAATGTTCAGATGCAAAGCCCTGGACCTGAGAGAGACCCAACTCCAGTAACATCATGGCCTGAGCAGCTCCTGGGCTCCATGGAGAGCCTTTTGGGTGAAGGGATTGTAAAAAAGGGTAATGAGCTAAGCAGGGTTCAGTACAGCTTCTTTGGGTGCTCTATGTGAAGGCAGGCTTGGGCTTCCCTCACCACCAAAGGTCCCTCAGCACCCACTTAAGGAAGAGGTGAAAGGCTCTTCACCAGGCTTGGGACTCATGCCTGGAGAAGATGCCCAGTTTTCACTGAAATCTTCACCAGGATGCATTCAGCACCTTTGGGCTCCAGAGACAGTAGTGTGGCTGACCTTGGTCTCATTGAGCAGGGAGAGGGCCTCATCCTGCTGGCACAACTGGGATGTGCTTTCCACTGGGGATCACACTGCACAGCCACAGCTTGTGGTTCAGCAGGAGTTGGCCACTGCATGGAGCCCAGCTGGAGGTCTAAGCACAGGGGACATGACTGCCTCCTTCCTGCCAGCTGGCTGGATCCAACCTGAGTCCAGGGCACTCTCAGTGCTGAACCTAGCCTCCTCCCACACTCCCTTTGCTTTGCCTTTCCTCCTGTGCAGGTTACATTCAAGAACCTGGCCTCGCGGCCCTTCTCATTCCACTCCACACTGCAAGCCTATGAGGAGATGCAGGGTGCAACACAGGGTGGAGATGTGGTGAAGCCTGGCGAGCTCCGGAAGTACTCCTGGAAAGTCCTGCCCCAGATGGCACCCACCACACAGGAGTTCGACTGCAAGGCCTGGGCTTACTTCTCCAACGTGGACTTGGTATGTGGGATCCTGCTCCATGGGGTATCCTGGAAGAAGAGATGGGCAGCATGCCTGGGTCCTGGCTGTGAGGTCAGGGCTTTTCATATGGTGCTGTGCTGAAAGCAGCCTGCGGCGGTGTAGGTTCTCAGGTGTCTAATACAGTGATGATGCATGCTGGTGGTTTCTCTTCTCTTCCCTTCACTTAATTGGGTTATTCCCCCATTCCCCAGTTGTACCAGTTTATGAGACTTGTAGGGAACTAGCATTCTGCAGTCCCCTACCCATCTGCCAAAGCTGGCTGAATTTGGCCTATGGGTTCCAATGAGGTAGGGACTGTTGGACACTTGGACAGACTTCCTTTGAAAGCACATGCAAACATTTGCTGCACAGCCTTTCTTAGCTAGGGGCAGAGTGGGGATCCCCTAGTGAAACCAGCATGTCCTTCCTACCCTGCACATGCCATGCCCTGTGCATAAGGGGGATCGAGGCCAGGGATGCCGACAGGGCCACCGCTTTCCTTGCTGTTGTGCCACTTGCGAGCATCAGCGTGGCCTCCCTCTCCGAGGCAAACCCTTCTTTCCCGGCTCTCTGGCAGGAGAAGGACCTGCACTCAGGCCTCATTGGGCCACTGATCATCTGCCGCCGTGGCGTGCTGAACTTCGTTTTCAGGCGGCAGCTGGCTGTGCAGGAGTTCTCCCTGCTCTTCACCATCTTTGATGAAACCAAAAGCTGGTACTTCCGGGAGAACATGGAGAGGAACTGCCGCCCTCCCTGCCACATCCAGCAGGACAGCCCTGACTTTAAAAGAAACCATTCCTTCCACGGTGAGGACCCTTGCCCTTGCCCTTGCCCTCCCACAATCTATATTGGGATGGAAAAACCCTGGAGCCTTGAGCCACTCCTGACTGCTGCCTTTCCCAGCCATCAACGGCTATGTGAGTGACACACTGCCTGGGCTGGTGATGGCTCAGCAGCAACGGGTCCGATGGCACCTCCTGAACATGGGCAGCACTGAAGATATCCACTCCGTCCACTTTCATGGGCAGGTGTTCAGCATCAGGACTAGCCAGGAGTATCGCATGGGAGTCTACAACCTTTATCCTGGTGAGATGCAGCAGGGGCACTGTGCACACTCCAACTGCCAGGGCTTCATGTCCATGCCAGTTAGGAAGTGCTAAGCCTGCGGGGTGATAGCAAGAAGGGTGAATGGGTCTGGAAGAGTCTGGCTCTGTGTTTGCACAGTGCTTGGCACTGTGGCATCCCATTACAACCAGTAACTCTCCTCTGGTCTGCTCTCCATTCCTGGCCAGGTGTCTTCGGGACGGTGGAGATGTGGCCCTCACATGCCGGGATCTGGCGGGTAGAGTGCAAAGTGGGAGAGCACCAGCAAGCTGGGATGAGTGCTCTCTTCCTCGTGTACAACCTGAGTGAGTGATCCTCTTTATGCCCTGGCCTGCTTGCTGCCACAGCCATGGCCAGCATTTTTTTGAGCTCCATCCCCCAGGTCTCTCAGCGTTTCCCCTGGGGTGGCCCAAGTGAGGTCTTCTGGGTTTTCACTCTGAAAGTCACAACTTCAGCCCTTGCAACCCTATTCAGCCCAGCAGAGAGCACAGAGTCAGGGACATGGTTGGGGTGAATGCTGGGAGACCAGTTTCATTTGCCTCCAAATATTTGCTCCCAGAGCTCTTGTTTTCCAAAACTGAGGGTCCCTGGACGCCCTGTAAAATGCATTTACCCCAGCAACTGCATGCACACACTGGTGCCTGCCCACACTGTCAGGAAGGTACAGTACCCAGCTGCCTAACCACAAGTCAAGAGGCAAACTGAGGCACGGAGTGATGGCAGGAGGCAGCAAGCAACACCACCTGACTACAGGTTGCTCTGATAGAAAGAGCCCCAAGAGCAACTGCAAAAATCCACAGGAAATCTGACTCCATTCACCCCAGAACAACATGTTTCTACCTGACTATATGTAAACACTGGGGGAAGTGGTTTGTGAGAGTAGTATTTTATTACACAGTGACAGTCTCTCTCCTCTTCCTAAAGGAGTATTAAATGTCAGCCAGAAAATGTTTCCATAAGTTAAAAATCTGCTTAAGATCTCAAATTCGCATTTTCCCCAGAAGCATTTGCCATTCAGCAGAGATGCCAAGATGTGACAAGTCACTAACAATAATGGTTATTATAAAAGACAAACAGCCCTGTGCTCAGTGGACCAGAAGAGAGACACAGAGAGACAGGGGTGTCAGGCAGACTTTCCTTTAGCGACATGATACTTGTGTTTAAAAGATGCGGCCTAGCAACAAAAAGGCCCAGGAGCAAGACATGGGCATAAGGAAGAGACACTTATCAGCAGTGCTGGGAGATCACGACATGGGAATGAGAGGTCAGGGTCTCAGGCACAGGAGTTTGGCAAGAGGCTGCTGTGGCTGATACTGGGAACTCTCTGCTGCTGACATTGGTATTGGGAGCAAGAACTTCCAGCAGCCCTAAAATTCAGGGATGGATGTGGCAGCATCTGAACCCCACCATTTGGTGTCAGACAAACAAGCTTGGGGGCTCCTGGAGGCTTGAGACAACTTCCATGAGCCTGGAGGCTGCTACCCAGCCTAAGCTTTTCCTTCAAAAGCCTTGTTATCTCATCAGCTCTCCCTGGTTTTCTCCCTCCTTCTCTCTGTTTGGCTGCAGACTGCCGAAACGCCCTTGGCCTGGCCTCACGCCACATTGCAGATTCTCAGATCACAGCTTCAGGGCAGTATGGTAAGTAAGGATTGTTGCTGCAAGGAAGACAGGTGAGGTTGGGCCAGCTTCAGCCAACACAACTCATGGGCTTGCCTGCTCAAGGTTCTGCTACACCGGGTCTCTGGCAGAGTCCATCCTCCATCCATGCCCATGTCTGTGTCCCACTCGGGACCTAGAGGTGCCATCCCACATGTCTGGCCCATCATGTCAGTGCTCAGCCACCCTGCACGTGGCTACTAAACCCCAAGGTGATCGTCAGGCTCCATCCTGCGGATGGACTTCTCACCATCTCAGGCTGGGCAGCATCCTTATATCTGTGCACTCTCCTCGCAGGGCAGTGGGCTCCTTACCTGGCCAGGCTGCATAACACCGGCTCCATCAATGCTTGGAGCACTGACCGCAGCAACGCCTGGATCCAGGTAAGAGGGGCCCTGTGGCTGGAGGCACTGCTGAGGGCATTGCAAGGGCATGCTCATGGCTGATGCACTGTGCAGAAGGACCTGCGCAGATGGCCAGTGTCTCCCCATCTGTGTCCTGCTATTTCCCTTGCTTCCCCTCTGGGACGGGAGCTCTGAGATCCTAATAGCAGTTGGTCTGGCCATGGTTGCTGCTGGCCTGACACCCAGATCCATCCTCAGTGCAGCAGAGGAATCACTTGATGGTCCAGCTGCAGCATTGGATTGTGCAAAAATCCCCCCAAGACCGGGTGAGAACAGCTCACCTCTCCAAACAGCTCTTCCCTGCCCTCTCCTAGCTGTGGCTGACTTGTGCCCTTATGAACGACTGTTTTAACTAGTTTCATAATCTGTGAGCAGTTTTATCATGACTAAGTAAGTTCTGTGAGTTTATAGTGCATTGCCTGAACATGGCTCGGGTTTTCCATCAGAAATGAATCCCTAACTTTTGTTCCTCAGGTGGACCTTTTGCATCTCATGATTATTCATGGCATAAAAACCCAAGGGGCCCATCAAAAGTTCTCCAGCCTTTACATCTCCCAGTTTGTTGTCTTCTACAGCCTTGATGGGCAAAGGTGGAGGAAATACAAGGGGAATGCCACTAGCACCCAGATGGTAAGGCGAATGTGTCTTGAGGAGAGTATCTTCCCAGAGTACAGTTTCTTGGGGTGATGAGGGCTAGGGAGCTCTGTATACAAGACAGAGATGTCCTGAGCCCCTGAGATATTTGGTTAGGGCAGGAACAGTGAGCATTCTCTGCCAGGATGACTGAATCCTGCAAGGGACTTGCTGTCTGTGTCCATCTGTCTCATTTTAAATTGACTGAGCTATTTCTTTCCACGATCCCAGGTGGCTGTAAGATCCACCACTTAATGTTATGTTGCATGTTACTTAAAGCTAGGCATAAGATTTTGCCTGAATATCTTATTTGACCCCAAAGGCAAATTTGGCTTTCTAAAAACATTGTGCAGATGCCAATGATTTGTAGGATCTCGACTCATTAGAAAAAACCCACAACCTAAATATGCATAAGCTGATCATTCCAGCAGGAGAAGAAAAGTATCCAGAAAAGCCTCCATCATGTACTCCAGCTGTGGCCAGAACCTTTCCCAGCTTCAAAAGTCCCAGGACTGACTTTTTTTTTCTTCTTTTTCTCCCCTCTGTTTGGTGAAAATATAAAAACATGTTCATTTGCACAGACCCTAAGTTTCTCCTCCTCCTGTTTCTCAGTGGTTCACCCTGATGTGGCCCATTCACACTTATTTGGTCTGAATCACATCTCAAATCATTTCCCTGAGCTGCCGTTCTCTTGTAAGGATGGTGATAAAATACAGAAGTGTCAGACAGAAATGTTCTCCCCACTAATCCTTGTCCTGTTTAGCTCTCTTTCCATTGGTACAACAATCCTTTTTCTCCCTTTCCTTGCAGCTGTTCTTTGCAAATGTGGATGCAACCGGAGTGAAAGAAAATCACTTCAACCCTCCAATCATAGCCCGGTACATCCGCATTAACCCCACCCACTACAGCATCCAGACCACACTGCGTATGGAGCTCATCGGCTGCGATCTGAACAGTATGTCCCACCTCCAGATACCAAGCACCAAAGCCGGGGCCTGATCCAGTGGGGTGCTGAGTGCCAGCTCCCTGTGTTTCAGGACTCCCCAGGCAGTTGTGGAGGGGGAAGGAGGAGGCTGGAGATGGCATTAAGGTGTTGGGGAAACAAAGCTGGAAAATTTCGTTATGGTCTTTGAGATAGCAATACCAGAGGGAGAACACCGGGCCAGCTCTCACCACCACTTTTTCCTGAACCACCAGAAACCTCCAGCAGCAGCTAAGCTGATAGCTGGGGAGCTGCTGCCTCAGTCTGGGGGACCATGGAACAAGCAGAGACAGACACTATTGGCTTTTCCTCCACTCCAAGGCAAGACTGCTCTGGCCCACAGTGTGACCTGGGGCAGTGGTGCTCTGGCATCCTTTCTTTAGCTTCACACACTAGCAGGGCAGACCCTCCAGCAGCTACAAGCGGCAGCGGCTGTGCTGTTGCCCCATGCCACAAGACTGCCAGCCGGCTCTGAGGCAGCTGTGCACATGCACACCTGATCACACCATGTGCAGGGTGTCTCCCTGCCAGGTATTCTTGTTCTTCCCCTGGAGGCAGATTCTCCTTACGTCCTGGCAGATGCACAAATTCTTCACATTCCTCCTAGATAAAATTGCCAGGCAGAAAAGAAGGTGGGACTAGTGGCAGGTGTAGTTTGGCACTCCCCAGCCAGAAAAGAAGGTGGGACTAGTGGCAGGTGTAGTTTGGCACTCCCCAGCCAGAGCCATGCTGCACACAGGGGCCCTGAGCCGTGCCATGACACTGCAGCAAGGCACAGGAGAACCTGTAACCAGGGAAAGTGCACGGAGGGTGGCTGGGGCAGTGAACAGCCAGAAGGCATCTCTGTGATGGGGCTGTTCTTCCCTCTGACAAGCATCACTCTTCTCTTCCAGGCTGCTCTGTGCCCCTAGGAATGGAGAACAGAGGGATCCCTAACCAGCGCATCTCCGCGTCCTCCTACAGCACCAACCTCTTCTCCAGCTGGTCACCCTCACAGGCCCGCCTGAACCTGCAGGGGAGGACCAACGCATGGAGGCCAAAGGTAGCCCATGCAAGGAGATCCCCAGGCAGGCAGCTGGGGCATGGGCAGGCAGGTGGGATCTTAGCAGGCAGGGTACTTGCAACCTCTCCTAGCCAGGGCCGCATGAGGAGTGTGTACAGACACGTGCACTGTGCAAGCTGCCTGCACACAGGCAGAAGATTTGCTGCATTGATTTAGCACCCAGCAGCTCCAGCCAGACTCCTGGTAGGGCAGGTGAAGCCCAGGCCTATGTGTAGGGCCAGTTTGGCTTCTGCTGCAATGTACATGTCTTTCTCATTGTTGCTGAAGGTCTGAAGGAAGTCTGTCCTTCCCCAGAGCAACAGCCCCAGTGAGTGGTTGCAAGTGGACTTTGAAGTAACCAAGAAAGTAACTGCAGTCATAACCCAAGGTGCCAAAGCTGTCTTCACCCACATGTTTGTGAAGGAGTTTGCTGTCTCCAGCAGCCAGAACGGCAAGCACTGGAGCCCAGTCCTGCAGGATGGCAAGGAGAAGGTAGGCTGAGCTGCTCCATGGCCAGAGACAGACCATGGCCATGCCTAGGGCAGCAAGCACAGCCCTTGGCAGCAAACATGCTCACGGGATTTTTTTGCAAGAGCAGTGAGCTGGGCTGTGCTTTTTCCACCCTAAAGTGTTCCCAAGTGGTGATTGTGTTGATCATGTCTTCAAGTCATAGGCTTACTGTACCAGCAGAGGAGAGCACACCCCTGATTTCTCTCTCCTCTCCAGATTTTCAAGGCAAACCAAGACCACACCAGCACAGTGATGAATAGCCTGGAGCCCCCGCTCTTTGCCCGCTATGTGAGGATACACCCTCGCCAGTGGCACAACCATATTGCCCTGCGGATAGAGTTCCTTGGCTGTGACACTCAGCAGGAGTACTGATGGCTGCAGGGCCAGACATGGGCAGTGCTGGCCCAAGGACCTGCATCCAACCAGACACTAACTCTCACCAGGGCCAGAGCCAGCCCTTCAGGGCCCTGGCCAACCCTGCTGCCGGGGAGGAGAAGGCCTGCAGAGCTGTCACGGTGACTGACTCGTTATCAGCCTCTTCCTGTCCCTCATCTACCAGATGCCATATAGTCAGACATAACGCTGAAGAATTAAACAGTAATTTTCCAGTATAATGCTGAAGAATTAAACAGTAATTTTCCAGGATCTCTCTGCACTTTCTCTCTGCTCCAGTCTTGGAGTCCCTGGGGGTTAAGTCAGCATTACCAGCAGCTAGTAATTAATTAGCCCCAGAGCTTCTCAGCTTCGTTTTGCACGAGCTCCCACTGCCTGGTCACAGTCCTAGTGGAGGAGGAAGCAGCAAAGATAAAGGCTGGGGGAGGAGGCCCTGCTCCAGGCCCCGGCGTCCATTTCACAATCGGTGGGGATCGGTGCCTCATGGGAGGCAGCACTTGCTCAACCTGACTCGGCACTGGGCTTTGGTCCTCCACTTCCCTTAATCTCCTTCCCATAATGCCCCTGCTGCCATGGCTGAGTGCCATCATCCTGCTTTCCAAGGCTGCCTTGAGCAAGCCCTCCTTGCTTGCTCATTTGAGTTCTGTAGGTGCCTGTGGCTCCCAGGAACTCTGATGGGATCTTGACTGCTGGATGAGCTGCCGCCTTGCCATGATCCCCAGAAAGGTGTGTCATGGGCCAGACCTATCTTCCCACAACTGGTGGCTGCTCCCTCCCTGGCACCTGCCCCAAACAGTGGCAGATGTTTCCCCTCCCAGGAATAGCACTGGCTCCTACCTCATGCCTCTCATGGGGTGGAGACCTTCCAGAACAATGGCTACCTCACAAGGGCCTGGAGAGCCCAGCAGGCTGTGGACCTGGGCACCACGCCTCTCCTGCATGGCAGTGGCAGCATTGTCATTGCTGCTGGCTTGTCAGATCCTGCACCAGCCCATCCTCAGCGCTGTGAGTCCTCCCTCTGTGGCAGGGGAACCAGGCAGCCAGACAAACACCTCTGGTAGCTGCCATGGGGTTAGAAGCAGGGTTATGAGGGGGTCCTGGAAAATGGTGGGGATCAGCCAGGTGCTGGCTGCCATCACACTGGGATGGGCAGGGTAGGTGTGCCAGCCCATCAACAGCCAGCGATTGGCTTGTGGATTCCCACGGCACCCCATCAGAGTCAGGTAGTCTCTGCTCATGCCTACGAGATGTGGCCTGGGGCAGCTCTGAGGAGAGCTCTGCCGGCAGCACGGCAGCACCAGGGGAGGGTCGTGGTGGGGACCCCAGGGCCCGGCCATGAGGCAGGGTGGTTGTGCGAGGAATGGCTGCTGTGAGCCACCCAGCTCCTGCCCGCCCTCGGGTGCGCTGGGCTGGCTGTGGTGCACACAGACGCTCCCCTCCACGGCCTGTGTCCGGAGGAAGCAGGGACACATGCTGCGGATCAGCCCGGTGACGTGACCTGTCTGGGAACCCGCACCCAGCGGAGATGAGAAGCTGGTGTCTCAAGTGAGAGAGGGCTGAAAAAGCCTCATGCAGCTGCTGGGCTCCACGCTGCTGTACAAGGAGCCTTTGCAGTGGCCCTGGCAGCGATTACATTACAGCACCAATCAGGAGATGCAATCACCCTTTGGCTTGATTGCACTCTGACAATCACCAGGCACAGATGTGAGGAGGGGCTGCCTGGTAAGTGGGGCCTGAAGAGAAGAGTTGGAGCCATAAGCTTCTCAAAGGGGAGCATGCCTGCCTGAGGCAGGGTAGCCTTCAGCCTGGGAGGCCAAAACCTGCCACCTTGGGCCCTTCTCAAGGCAACCTTCCTCAGCTCCAAGGCAACTAACTACATCTCTTCTGAGCGCAGTGGCCAATGCTGCACAAGGACAGCTGGCTGCAGTCTCCGGACCAGCAGGGCAGAGGAGCATCCCGGGCATGGTGAAGGGCCTGATGGCAGAGAGAACAGAGCCGAGACGTCGGCTCAGCCCCAAACAGCAGCTGGGCTGTAGACAGAGACCTGCACGCACTCGCTGAGGAACTGGCCCGGTCCCCCAGGCTGATGCCCTTGGACAAGGGCAGACATCTGCACCTTCTGCCCATGGCTGCCACTGCAGACCAGGCTGGGCCTGACCACCTGAAGCTTAAGTACCCATCAGGGTGAGGGGATTGGTCAAGAGCAGGGGGTTTTGGCAACACAAAGTTGGTGAGGACCACAGGCCCACCCAGGAGCTGGCTCAGATGCCGGTGTAGCCAGCCACACAGGACTGGCTGCTCCGTATGGTCCTGGCTGCTGCCTTGTCTCTCAGGGCTGGGACCCAGCTCTGCTTGGTGAAGCAGGGACACGGTCCCTGCCTGTACCAGTGGATGCTCGGGCTCATCCCGCCTCCAGAAACAGGCTGCCGTGTTGTGGCACACTTGTCCGGTGACACAGGGTTAGGTTGGAGAGAAAGCTGCGTGCACCGGAGTCCCCTCTGGATCATTTTCAAAGAAGAAACAGGGCTGAAATCTTCTGCAGGTGACCGAGCAGTGTCCACCAACCAGCCCTGAGCAGCTCCAGGCCGTTCTTCAGCCGCCCGGGAAGCAGTGAAGGGGTGGCTGTGCTGAGCGAAAGCACTGGGAAGGGGCTGTGGGCAGGTGGGCAGACGTGTCCGAGCCTGCCAAGCTCTGGTGTCCATTACTGGAAGCGCCTCTTGACATTTAGCTTGTGGGGAATGGAGACCAGGCGCCGTTTCCTCCTAGCGCGATGCAGACCTGAGATGCATCACAGCCTCCCCCAAGCCGCAGACGTTTCTGCGCAGGGGAAGGGCTGGGCCGGCACAAAGCCCTCTGCCTCTCGGCCAGGGGATGCCCTGCCTTGCTCACCACCCCGCAAAGAGCCCTGCTGCGGCAGGGGCTGCCTGGCCGAATCCTCCCGGGCGCTGGGGATCTTACTCTTTCTCGTGGCTCGGCTGCTAGGATTGCCTGGGCTGGGGGATCCAGTGATCACGAAGCTATCTGGTGTCTCCAGGAAGACAAAACACATCCCTGCCCTCCCTTTCCAGCATGGCCCAAGCAGAGATTATTTTGCAATCCAAAGTGTGCAAAGTGTTTCAATGCTGAGCCCCAGCCAGATGAGCCATGGGCCAGGGCCGCCTCGGAATCTGGCTTCTCCTGTGCTGGATGGAGAGGCCCCCGTATGCAGCCCCCACCTGAGCCAGACGTGGGAGATGTATGCAGGTATTGCAGCTGGGCAGACGGGCACCATTTTCGGAAAAAGTTGCCAGCACATAACAGAAACAGGCAGCAGCATGCTGAAGAGAGCACCTGAGCAGGGGCCGTGGCCGACAGGGAGCGAAGCGGACTCGGGAAAGCACAGCTTAACTCCCAGCTCAGCCGTGGAGCTAGGGCCAAGCGGCTCACCACCTCCTGCACCTCGGTTTCCCCCTATGGAACCAAGAGAGAATGAACAGACCTAGACTTCCCTTTTCTGTCTGTCAGGTGACTCTTGTCACATTTCTCCCTCCTACTACGTGTTCCACGATTAATTGCAGGCCTTCTCTCTGCTCTCTGTACCTCTTGCCTCCTACCCAACACTGTTACCAGCCTGTTTCTAGCCTGTGAGTGCAAGAGGAGCCTGGAGCCAAGGCGTCCTGCTTCCCGGACGTGCTCGGGGCAGCACCTTTCAAAGCCATGCCCCCCATCCCACTGTATGTCTGTACTCTCCCGGCAGCCCGCTTTCTCCAGGAGACGCAAGGCTTGCTCTCGATGGGTACTCCTCCTCCCAGGCTGCCTCAGCCGCTGGGTAAGGATGCTCCAAAGTGCTCTGCAGATCCTTCTTGGGTCAGCCGGGCAGGGCTAGGGGAGCATCCAAGCAGCATCCTCCAGCCTACTGGGCATGTCTGTTGGTGCTGAATGCAGTCAGGCACCCCGGGACTTTTCTAGGCCCCCGGCCTACTCGAGTATTTTCTCATCCTAATCTGATTTTACAGGCCTTCCAGGGAACCCTGCAGACGAAGCCTGGGCCACAGGTCCCACCATGCCCAGCTGCAAAACGTGGCCCTCATAGCTGTCTTTCTTCTGCTCCTGGTGCTGACTGCCCTGATCTTCTACCGTCACTGCAAGCCTGTCGTACGATTTGGTGTACTACTTACACAGAACTTGCTTCGTATAACTTGCTTAGCATTAGTAGCTAAATTGCTGAAGCCTTAGGCTGCAAGCTGTGAACTTGCATCCAGATACGCTGAACTTTTACCTAGTTAAGTAAAAGAAGGCCCCAGAGCTGGTTCGAGCTGGAAGATCAGGTCACACCGTCCCTGTCTTTCTCCTGATAACAGCGAGACCAGCTGTTGTTTTTCTCCCAATATCAGTAAAGCCAGCTATTTTCAGCCAAGGCCTAGTCTTGTTGCTCAAACTGACATTCTTTCACACAGAACTCTGCTCGCACAACTTTTCCACAGGCCCATGTCCTTTTTCAGCAAGCCACTTCCCAACAATTCCCCCTTTTTCTTTTTGTGCGAGTAGAGCTTGGTGTGTCACCTTTGAGACTCCTTTTATCATGCACCCATAAGCAATTTTAACTATTACACAGATTAATATCAATATACCCAACCATCGTAAGGCTTCCTTAATCAATGACATTAGCCGTGGTGTTATCCCGCCAAATATTGACTCTAACACCCCATCAAACCAACTAGTTTCTTGCTGGATCTTTGTGTATGTTTCTCCAGCCAATCTGTTTGTTTGTGTATAGATTGAGGTAAAATTTTAACACCTGCTGTATTGCCCTTTGCAAAGATCTGTGAACACAACTAATTAAGCACAGTAAAAACAACATTATACGTAAGAATAAAATACATAAGAATAAAAGACTGTTCAGGTAATGCCAATGACACACAAAAAGAGATTTGATTAATAGCTTTAGCTAGTGACACCCAAACATTCTTACTGTCCCATGGCGTTAACCGATGTGGATCAATCACCGGTGTCACTGTCATGCTGCTTACTACAGTCAGTGTGTTCCATATCAATCTCAGCATAAGGTTTCAAATTTATGGGTAAATCAGGAACGTATCTGCCAGACATGGATGATGTGACTTCTTTTTTTTGTCCAATTGCTGCCAAGGCTTGCCATCCCGGTGCACTTAGTTGTCTTGTAGAAGTTAAGCTATCGCTGCCCCTCAATAAATCCAGCAGCGGCTGTAAGTCTGTATTTGTAATACCAAAACAAGGTTGAATCCACTGTAGGTCTCTGTTTAAATCTTTCTCCCTCTTTTTGTTTTTGAGCAATCCAGGCTTGCTTAATAACTTGGGATGCCATTTTCCTTAATAAGCTGAACAAGGTAAAACTATTACAATAGCTACAATCACAGTAACTACAATAATGCCCATAATTCTTTGACCCAACCTGTTACCCCTAATGACCCAGACCATGAGGACTATGAGGAAAATGAACCATCCATACATTCTTGTGCCATCTTGCTCCACGAACTCAGCCCAGCAATCGGTAGGTGCCAGCTTTCCGTGGGCATCCCCACAGAGGCAACGACGGCCTCGCCGTACACCAGCCCGATGCTCTTCGGAAAATCCCGGTATTTATACATTTGCAGAGGAACGGGTTTTAGCACACGTGGCCAGCGGGTGCCAAAAGTCCGCCTCGGTTGCAATCTATGACGCATGCGCTCGCTGGCCAGGCGCGCTGCACGAGTCATAGCCATCTTGTCTATTGGTTCGTGGGCTTTACGATACAGTTGCGATGCGCAGAGAATCTTGACCTGTTATGTTAGCCAAGGTGACCTATACATTAGTTTTTGGCTGAGGTGGTATTCATATTGCCACATCATCTATGATGCTCCAGATGATGATGGTCGTGCAAATCGAACAGGAGTCCGTCGTGGGCCTGTATCTGTGGAAACACAATCAAACTTGTTCCCAGGTTATTAATGGAAATAGACCTTACCCCTAATTTTGGCTTTAACTAACTTTTACATTTACCCCACACTGTCTTCCTGTAATCACGCTATGTTTAATCAAATTATGCTTAACACACTTTTTACCTAAAGCAAGTTCTATATACAATAAGGCACGCTGTTCTAAAAACCTGTCTGAAGGACTCAGTGTCCGCTAGTAATACTCTATTAGTTAGAATCTGTCGGATCAGTGGCTTCAGCACCCGCCGGTGCCGTGCCAGTTGCCATTGGGACAATTCTGGGTCCAGCATCAGTGCGAAGCCATGGCTTGACCCACTTAGCCGGGATCTCCCAGTAAGTTTTACTTCTGCTGATCCGCACCATTTCCCGGATTCTGGGTCCTTATACATTACCATGATTCCTGTACTTTGTTGCGTCCTTTCTGCCTGTAAAAGAACATGATGCACTACCATTGGTGGGTCTTTGTGATCACCTGTCAATCTAAGATAATTTAGCACAAATAAGTCTTTGGCCAATCGTTCCTCTGGGAGTAAGCCCTGGGTTCCCCCTTTTTGTTTTTGCAGCATGTTCTTTTAGGGTTTGGTTGGCCCATTCGATAATAGCCTGTCCTGTGGGAAGATGTAGAATACCGGTACCATGATGAATTCCCCACAAATTACAAAATCGAGCAAATCGTGTAGAACCGTAGGCTGGGCCGTTGTCCGTCTTAATTTCTTTAGGCACACCCAGTACTGCAAAAGAAGCGTGAAGATGTCATTCAATATGTAAGGCCTTTTCTCCAGTTCGTGCCGTGGCCCACATGGCAGCAGGATAGGTATCAATACACACGTGCACAGAACGCTTTGCACCAAACCACGTGACATGGGTGACATCCATTTGCCACAACTGCAATGGCAAAAGACCTCATCGGTTAAGCCCACGGCCCAAGCCCAGCCCTTCCTTTTGACAATCAGGGCATGCTTTAACGATACCTTGGGCATCAGTAAGTGGTAAGTCAAATTGCTTTGTTAACATCCTAGCGGGTTGGTGCAAGAACGCATATGATTGCCGTGCTTTGTTGAAAACGATTCCCTGGAGGAGGCTCCCGTGGCGCTGCAACCAATTGGTCAGCTCTGTCATTTCCCATTTCTCATCTGCACAGTGTTCTCATACCCAAGAGTTCTACCAGAGGGGTCATATCGCCATTAGTGATACCGCAAAGATTCCGCACCCACTGGATATCTCCCACAAGCTTCTGGACATCATGTAACATTGAAATTTCTCATGTTATTTGAACCTTCTGAGGTTTAACATTGCTAGCATTTATGTGCCACCCCAAATACTTCCAAGGTGCTGCCTTTTGCACCTTTTCAGGAGTGATTATTACTCTGCGATGGCTTAAGATGTCCTGCAATTGAGTTAAAATCTCATCCTGTGGCAAGTTACTGAGGTAACTGCTTTCTTACAGGCTCTGATGCCCAGGCCACATACACCTGACGCATCGTGGGGGAATTGCGCATTCATTGCGGTAACACGACCCAATGGTATCTCTTATAGGGATCTGCCTTGTTAATTGATGTTACCGAAAAGGCGAACCGTTCAGCGCCATCTGGGTGCAATCTTTTAAATTTATAATTAACAAATCCCATTCTTCTGGAAGCATAACTGGAGATGGCAAACCTGGCTGCAGGGCTCCCATACTGTGCGTCACCACATTCACAGCTCTGAGATCATGTAACAGTCTCCGCTTCCCACTTTTCTTGGGAATGGTAAATATTGATGTATTCCATGGACTAGTAGAAGGAACAACTTGTCCCGCTCTCAACTGGTCCTCAACTAACCCTTGTATTTTTAGTAGCCTTTCAGAATTTAGCAGCTACTGATCAATCCAAACAGGTTCATCTGTTTTCCAGTTAATTTTCAGAATCGGCTACCCCTCAGTGACCGCTCCTAAAAAGGATGCGTCACCTAAAAAGGAACATTGCCTTCATTTGGCTCAATAAATCATGGCCTACGAGGCCAAACAATTCAGTTGGGGTAGTCATGACATACGGACACGTCGTAATGTGTTCACCATCGGGGAACACAAATGTAATCGGTAGCTGACTTACTAAGGTGGCTTGTGTGCCCCCTATCCCTGCAATACCAAAGTTTGGATTGATCGATGGCCATGATGGAGGCCAAATGCATCATAAAATAATCGTAACATCAGCTCCTGTATTGATTGTCATCGGTTTCTTGACGACAACTCCATTGGGCCCTTCCAATTGCACTACCTTTTCTGGTTTACCTCTTGTTGTGTCCATGGCAAAGTATACCTGCGGTTTCCCTGTGGAGCCGAATCCACCATCTCCACGTTGTACTTCACCCGGGTTTGGAACACACGACCTGAATGGAACTAATTGTGCTATTCTGGTACCTTTAGGAATAGAAACAGGAGGGATTACAACATGAATCATAATTTTCACAGTCCCACAATAATCTGCATCAATAAGCCCTGGGAGCACCAGAATTCCTTCTAGAGCTGTTGAAGATTGCCCCATTAAAAATGCACTAAGTCCAAACCCCAATGGTCCCTTTATGTTGACTGCGGTTTCCACATCCACTCCGGAGCTTCCTGTGGTGGCGGATCTGGTGGTTGCGAGGCTGCCTGAGGGCTGGCAGCTCAAGCCCCTTGCATTCGTGTCGTCGCGCGAGGGGCCTTCGCAGTCGGTGTAAAGTTTCCCTTCTTCCTGTATTCTTGGTGGTATGGTTATCTTTCTTACACTTGTTGCAGCACTTACTGTTAACAGTACCTGTACATTTGCTCCTAATGTGTCCACGTTTGCCACAGTTAGAACACTTGACCAAGGGTGTCTTACTGGCCTTGTGTTTCTTTGTAGCTCCTTGGAGAGCTGTGGCAGCATAGGCTACTTTCTGTGAGTCCACTGATCGATCCGTGTATTCTATCATATCAACGATGTCTGCATTTTTCGGCAAATTACACAATGCTTTGCGTGTCTTTTCAGTAGCATTTTCAAAAGCGAGTATTTTGAACATGTTTTCTTTCATGCCCTCGTTCATGTCAGGGTGGTCATAAATTGTATTCTCCTGTTTCACCTGGGTAAAAGCATGGCTGTACATATTGTCTGGTACGGTAAGAAAAGCTTGATACGCCAAGATCTGTGATAGATGATGAACCTCAGTGACACATTGTAATTGAGCGTTCCCTGATGCGAAGGGTCCGGTACCCATCGGCATCTGCGTGGTTACTCCCCATAGGGGATCTGTTTGTTGTCGTGATGTTGCTTGTTCCCTATCACAGAGCTTCTCCCACTGCCAGAAAAACACTAACATTCGGGCGGGTGTCAAAATCAACTGTGCTAGCTGTTTAATATCTTGAGGTATCAGCGTATCAGCAGAAAAAATGAATTGCAGTATTTGGTGAGTTAACGCAGATTTGATTCCGTACTGACTCACAGCATTCCTTAATTTCTCAATGACCTTCCAGTCAAACACCTCCCATTTTTTCTGTCCATTTGATGCAATAACTGGGAATGCTTAGAGCATAGTCCCTTCTATAATGGCATCTGTTATTACACCCCTCCAATGTCTCTGCCTTTCTTCTGCAGCGGCTATTACAGGCGGCTCCGCGTCTATCACGGGTGCAGTTGGTTTCCCCGTCTCTTTTCCCCATTTCCTTTAACAATTCTAACATTGTCTCTTTTTGTTCTATTATTAGAGTAGCCAAGTCCTTGTTTGCATTATTTGAATCAGGGTGTATGCTAGGTATAATTTGTTCATGTTGAACGGTGGTATCTGAGGGCTGGTTTTTCGTAGGCAGATTTTTACTCACTCCCTGATTCTGTAGGGTTTCCTTTAATCGTACGGTTAGGGAGGCTTGGGAACTGTCGGATGGCTGATTAATATCGGCAGTCCCAGGGAGTGGAGCAGAAGTCAAGGGCACAAGAATAGGCGAACAAGCTCCAAAAAGTCTCTCTCGCTGCATTATGTTTTTCTCCCCGCTTTTCCCTTTCACTTGCGGTTGGAGAGAGAGAGCAGCAAAAGCAGACGCAGACGCTTTACGATCTGCTTTCATTTTTTACAGAGTTGTCTTAATCAATTTCCATAAAGTTGCAAGATCTTTAACTTCTTTAGACCCGTCACTAATTTCATCCCATAGGGAGGTTCCGATAGCATTCCAGGTACTAAGCTCAGAAGCTGTACCCACACTAATTGAAAGGTTTCTGTCCTTGCTTCATTAGTTTTTTAGCTGATTTATCATCGTCAGTTACCATATCCCATAATACGTCTCCTAATCTAAACTCTCCTCAAATAATAAATCCGGATTCTTAAAGCATCCCTTAACACGACCTAAAGCAACTAATCCCAAAACTTGCTTAACGCAATTTACCCCCCGCTTTTCTAAAAAGCACAGTAATAATTTTAGGGCTACCTCTTGATCCATTGCCGGCCGGCTTCTTGATACTCCTTGGTGCTACCTTGATTAAGGCACCTCGGTTAAAAAGTCTTTGCAGCCTTTTTCCAGTAGCCCTCACTGACGGCGAACCCCTTTTGGACGGTCCAGGCACGAGAGTTAACACACCAACCAAGACGATCAGCGTTCGGTTAATCTTTTGCCCCCCGGTCGCTGCTACCGGTGCTTCTCAGTGTCCGTCGCTCCAATTCCCCTTTCTTCGGTCCCCGTTCGGGCGCCATTTGTTGGAGCGGCAGAGGAATGCACATAAGTCGACCCAATATGAGTGATAGAAGTGATTCAACTTTATTTGCACGGATAGCTCATATTTATACAGTTTGCGATAATTATGCCTACTAGTCCTAATATGATTGGTACATTGCTAATGTTTATTCATTGCTAAAACACACCCACTTGTGATTTGCAGCTATGCGTGTTCCGTAACTTTCTCATGGGAACTTCTTCAAAAGTTACTTATGAAGTTATGCCAAGGTCACACCGTCCCCGTCTTTCTCCTGATAACAGCGAGACCAGCTGTTGTTTTTCTCCCAATATCAGTAAAGCCAGCTATTTTCAGCCAAGGCCTAGTCTTGTTGCTCAAACTGACATTCTTTCACACAGAACTCTGCTCGCACAACTTTTCCACAGGCCCATGTCCTTTTTCAGCAAGCCACTTCCCAACACCCGGGCGCTGGGGATCTTACTCTTTCTCGTGGCTCGGCTGCTAGGATTGCCTGGGCTGGGGGATCCAGTGATCACGAAGCTATCTGGTGTCTCCAGGAAGACAAAACACATCCCTGCCCTCCCTTTCCAGCATGGCCCAAGCAGAGATTATTTTGCAATCCAAAGTGTGCAAAGTGTTTCAATGCTGAGCCCCAGCCAGATGAGCCATGGGCCAGGGCCGCCTCGGAATCTGGCTTCTCCTGTGCTGGATGGAGAGGCCCCCGTATGCAGCCCCCACCTGAGCCAGACGTGGGAGATGTATGCAGGTATTGCAGCTGGGCAGACGGGCACCATTTTCGGAAAAAGTTGCCAGCACATAACAGAAACAGGCAGCAGCATGCTGAAGAGAGCACCTGAGCAGGGGCCGTGGCCGACAGGGAGCGAAGCGGACTCGGGAAAGCACAGCTTAACTCCCAGCTCAGCCGTGGAGCTAGGGCCAAGCGGCTCACCACCTCCTGCACCTCGGTTTCCCCCTATGGAACCAAGAGAGAATGAACAGACCTAGACTTCCCTTTTCTGTCTGTCAGGTGACTCTTGTCACATTTCTCCCTCCTACTACGTGTTCCACGATTAATTGCAGGCCTTCTCTCTGCTCTCTGTACCTCTTGCCTCCTACCCAACACTGTTACCAGCCTGTTTCTAGCCTGTGAGTGCAAGAGGAGCCTGGAGCCAAGGCGTCCTGCTTCCCGGACGTGCTCGGGGCAGCACCTTTCAAAGCCATGCCCCCCATCCCACTGTATGTCTGTACTCTCCCGGCAGCCCGCTTTCTCCAGGAGACGCAAGGCTTGCTCTCGATGGGTACTCCTCCTCCCAGGCTGCCTCAGCCGCTGGGTAAGGATGCTCCAAAGTGCTCTGCAGATCCTTCTTGGGTCAGCCGGGCAGGGCTAGGGGAGCATCCAAGCAGCATCCTCCAGCCTACTGGGCATGTCTGTTGGTGCTGAATGCAGTCAGGCACCCCGGGACTTTTCTAGGCCCCCGGCCTACTCGAGTATTTTCTCATCCTAATCTGATTTTACAGGCCTTCCAGGGAACCCTGCAGACGAAGCCTGGGCCACAGGTCCCACCATGCCCAGCTGCAAAACGTGGCCCTCATAGCTGTCTTTCTTCTGCTCCTGGTGCTGACTGCCCTGATCTTCTACCGTCACTGCAAGCCTGTCGTACGATTTGGTGTACTACTTACACAGAACTTGCTTCGTATAACTTGCTTAGCATTAGTAGCTAAATTGCTGAAGCCTTAGGCTGCAAGCTGTGAACTTGCATCCAGATACGCTGAACTTTTACCTAGTTAAGTAAAAGAAGGCCCCAGAGCTGGTTCGAGCTGGAAGATCAGGAAGCAAGAAAGGCCGCTACCGTTGTCAGCTGACGCAGCAACCTTAGAGAGAAGAGAAGAAACAGCCTGCCTAGAGGCAACAAAGGGACCCAGCGAAGAACGGGAAGACCCCAGACCCTAATACTACTACTGGTCAGAACTGTTGCGTGAGGAGCGAGGAACTTGGACTGTAAGGGTATAATTGCCCAGGGGCGTCTTTGTTGGGCATCCCTCTTTGAGGCACCCAGCTGGAGCTGCTCTGCATGTCAGATAAATATGCCACTTATTTACTCGGTGGATTGATTGGCGACTTGTCTTCTTTGAGCAGGAACCGAGGGCTAAGCCCTGTTGAGAGTGGCATAATTCCTGGCAGGCGGCATAAGTCCCTCAACAAAGCCCAAGGCCACCTCCCGGCTGGGCAGTGTGAGGCTGAGGACAGGGCCAGAAGTGGATCTGGAGCTACATGTGGATGATGCAGAAGACTCCAGCCAGGTGATCCCACATAAGTGCGCAACAGCTGCCGCAGGAGAGGGACTGACGGGAGGAGCCTGCCCCGAGCAGCCCTGACTGCCCACCCCAGCCGCCTCTGAGCGGCAGAGCCATGGGTTTCTGCCTCTTCATCCCTATCCACTTGACTTACCTGCTGTGGAGGAGAAAGGGGTGGGCAGCTAGCCCTACGGGGCAGTCCTGGGCTGGAGAGCACTGCAGGAACTTCAGCCCAGGGGGCTGGAGTTTTCCACGCAGTTCCTTGGGAAGGATGAAGTTTTCCAGCACCGGAGGGGTGGGCACACTGCCCCTCGTGATCTGGGGGCTCCCTGTCCACCCTGTTGGCCTCAGCCTGCAGCAGAAAAGGCACCCAGCAGCCCCAACCAGGGAACACTCTTTGTGCTGCCCCAAATGATCCTCTTGTCCTCCGTGTATGTGGCTGCACGACCAGGCTCGCTCCTCCGCTTGCTGTGCACGCAAGTAAAACCGGTTTGCACAGAGGGCACTGGCTTTGTCCCGGGGCTGAAGTTCCTTACGGTGGCTCCAGAGCGAGGGCAGTGGCGCGCGCGCAGGTGTGCGTGCGTGCGTGCGTGTGTAGTGAACGGGGCTGGATGCTGCACACCAGCACAGGGAAGAAGGCCTGGCCCTGCCTCAAAATACACTCGGATCTAAGAAAAAGGAGGGTTTCTAGTGTCCCTCCGCTCTCCCCAGTAGGGAGTTTTGCTGCAAGACTCAAAAGAGCTTCTGGGATCAGAGGGGTTCTTTTTGGCAGCATCGGGTGTGTGAAATCTGAGTCAGGATTGAACATCCCTGGGTCTGCCACCAGCAAACCCCCCGAGGCGAGCAGCCCTGACCACTGCCTGTCCCACAAAGATCTCCTGGGAGGGTGGGCCCTGGCTCACGTCCCTCTCCCATCACTTCCTTGCAGTCACTAGGACACGTCTCTTCCGCAGGCGTCCGCTGGTCCTGGCTGGCGGACTATCTGAGCGACGTGTGTTCTCACCTGTACGAGAACTTCCCACAGGCACTCCCGTTCATCCTCCCTGGCACCCTGCTGCTCCTCTGCTGCCTCACGTACGTGTGTGGCGGTCCCTTTCTCTGGGGCGGTTTTGCTCCTCTGGGTCCTGCTCCGAAATCCCCACTGTCATGAGCAAGACATGGCAGCGAGGAGGTGCACCTCTGGCCACCTCTGGAAGATGCAGCAGGAGAAGATTCCCAAGGGAGGATGCTGAACAAAAGCTAGTCCCCAGCCTACGAGGCCACAGTTAAAAGTAAGTTTTAAAAAAAGCAGACGGGGCCCCAGCGCACAAAGCTCACATCAGAACTTTCCCCAAGTTTCCAGATCAGGGTGTCTGCTCAAGAAGTGAGCTTTCTGGCTCCATTTGCGTACAAAGGTGATGCATTCCCGGTGACACGGTCTGAATTCCCCTGTGGGATGTATTACGGGCAGACCCCCAGCACCTTTCCCGCCTCGTGAGGGGCAGGGCTGGGCTGCCTTGCCGCAGCAGAGCTCTCCCCTCGGTCGCCGCCCAGGCTATGCTGCTGGGGCTCTTTCCTCCCGGCAGCGTTACAGCAGCTGTCGGAGCCGGTCTCGTCAACGCCTGCAGCTCCCACACCTCCTCTTCCCCACATCTCACAGCACTCTGGGCTTCCCGATAGCCCAGTCAGTCAGGAGCAGTTCTGTTCCCACAGGGCAGGAGAAAACTGCTGTCAGAGCAAGATGGATTTTCTTTCTTTTCTTTTTCTCCTCCTCTTACTCCCCTGCTTTCTTGTTTCCTTTCTCTAGGGATTTATGGTCGTCTTTTTTCTTGTATTTCTTAGGGTAACTTCAGACCGAGGCAACCTGGGGAACTCCTTGAGCAGCAGCGTGGGAGTGCGGTGCAAGGAAACCTCAAAACCTGCAGGATCCCAGGGATGGCGTGAAAAATCCTTTCAGTGATTATCTTAAAGAAGATTCCACCAGAATTAATTTCCCATGCCCAGATAAAGCGTAGACTTCACCTGTGCTCTGGAATCAGTAAGACTCACAGCAAGAGCCCAAAATTTTGACAACAGCCCTTCCCACCACACACAGCTCTTGAATGCAGGGGTCTGCCATCCCACCCATAGCCACGCAAGTCACAGATGCACGGGAGGTGGAAAACCCAGAACAGCACGAGAAGACAGCAGTCTCTGCTGCAGCGCAGAGAAAGCCCTCCTTCTTCTCCCCTCGGAGGCTCTCTGGCGCACAGCACACACCGCTCTGCGCACCAGTGTGGCCCAGGGATGACTGTTGGCTTATGAGAGCCAAGTAAGCACCAGTGCTGCTTGGGAGAGGTGCTCCCGGTGTCATTGCTGGGCCTCTGCCCTTGCTGTGAGGGGACAAAGCCTTTCTCAGATCCAGCCTCCTGCCCTGGTTTTGGCAACCACGCGAGCTGGTGCAGCCAGTCCACCCCAGCAGGGTCCCATGTGCATCCAGGCTTGTCAGCACCCTCCCTGGCGCGTGCAGGCTAACAGCTCTGCTAGTGCTTGGCCACGTCCAGGGGCTGACACAGGCCAGGGGCCACTCCCAGCAGAGACATGATGGGTACACTGTTTCACGGGGGAAAAGACCCCACGCGGGCAGCGAGGCGAGGCTCTGATTGGCAGCTGGCGGTGCTGATGTGCCGCCTGTGCGGCGACGCCGTGCCCCATCCCTGCCACTTCTGGGACCGCCCGCCACCGCGGGCCGCTCGGCACCTGCCCGCAGCAAGCGGCGGCGGCCCAACGAGGCCGCAACCACCCGTGCGCCGGCGCGGGGTCGGCCCCGGCCCGCCCCCGGCCGCCTGGCTCCGCCCGGCGCCGCGAGGCCTGGCCGCCCGCAGGCCCCCCCTCGCTGCCACACGGGCGGAGCGTGCGGCTAGCCCGCGCCGCTGCTGGAGCCGGGGCCCGGGCCGGGGCGTTCTGCTGGAGCCAGCGGAGCCGGCTGCAGCTGCTGGCGGCGGATCGGCGGCGGGATGACCCTCAAGTCGGGGCGCAGCGCCAGCGCCGGCAGCATGCGGACGGCGCTCTCCGACCTCTACCTGGAGCACCTCCTGCAGAACCGGGCCAAGCCCGAGGTGAGCGGCGGCTGGAGGGCAGCGCCGCCTTCCAGCCCCGATCCGCCCCCGCGGCGGCCCCGGCACCCCCAAGGAGAGCGCGCCTGTGCCCCCCCGGCCCCCTTCCCCGCCGAGGCCGGGCAGGGAGCCGCGGAGTGCCCCCCCTTCCGCGCGGGCCCTTAGCCCAGCTCCCTGCCCCCAGCTCTGGCCCGGCACAGAGCCCCCGGGGGTCCACCTCCGTCCCGCCCCTCCCACACACGCAGCGGGGAGCAGGGCCCCTAAGACAGAGACCTTACGGCGGGAAGGAGCTGGGCGTCCGGGTACGTGCCCTGTGTGCGCCACTGCCGGTCCCCAGCACCCCAGGAGCGGGGCTTCTCGCTGGGGAACGGGAGGCGCTTTGGGGGAATGGCCATCCAGCGTGGCCGGCACAGCATGGCCGGGCCGGGAAGAAGGAGGTGGGTGCAGGGGAGGAAGACTTCAGCATCCTGCCACGGAGGAGCTTGTGCTTGTTTTGCTGCAAAGTTGTAGCTGGTCTGAACTGGAACTGCCTGTCACATGAGCTGATTCAGCTGCTGAGCAATCTCCAGGTCCACAGCACGGGCTGGAGGGGTGGTGGTGGTGGTGGGTCTCAGCCCCAGAGAAGGAGGATGCAATCAGCCCTTCCCACACCTACCCCGGGGCCGGGAGTGGGCTGGGGGGAGCGCATGCATCCCACCTCCAGTGGAAGGAGAGCAGGCTGCACTAGCAGTCTCGGTTCTGCTGGGAGGGCTCCTTCCCCAGCTGGTGTCATTTGGGGTAGCTTGGGTGCAGCCGGGAACAGGTCAACAGTTCCTGGTGCTAAGCAGCTGGTGCTTTTCTCCCAGCAGAGATTTTCAACTTTGAACAGGAGTCCCTGACGAAGCCATGGCATAACGTGCCTGGGCTGAGGTTTCCAGGTTTCCTTGCAGCTGTGGGGAGCCCCTGAGAGCAGGGAGGAAATTTCCCTGAAGTGCTGTCCTTGGCCTGTCCACCACACAAAAGAGGCTTGTCAGATCTGTCCCACACCAGTTTGTACGGTTGTTATGGCTCAACCCTGGTAGAGTGCTTTAAAAAAAAAGAAAACAGCTTTTAAAGCAAAGTGCTTGGATCAGGCAGCTGCTGTGAGAAGCTCTCCCATCCCTCTGCCTGCAGGATCCAGGCAGAGGACCTGCCTGACTGCAGGCAGAGCAGGGATAAATTGCCAGTGGCAGCAGGGCATGGAAAATGCAGGAGCTGGCCTACAGCTCCCTGGCATTACGGTATATTTATTCCACTAGGGATAAAGAGAGAGGTGACGAACCGGGGTCTGCCTGGGGCCTTTTAAGAGGAGCTCTGTAGAGCTGGCACCCAACTGGCAATACGTGTCCTGAGCTTGCCAGTTGCTCACGTGCTCATCTCTGTGTCATGTGCATGCAGAGACAGTGCTGGCCCAGGGTGGCTGTGGGCCCCTCTGTGGGACAGTAGGGACATTGCCCAGCAGCAGCTCTTGGGAGGGGTGCTGGGTCCAGCTGGCTGCTCCTTGGCTGGAGTCAAACAGGGTGGCTGGGAGGTTCTCTTCCCCATTTCCTCTGGCAGACCCACGTGCTGGAAATGCTGTCCTGTGTTCCTCCCATGGTGGCAGGTCACACAAACCCTTGGCAAGTGGAAGCTGTGTCATTGCTAGAAAACAAGCTGAAATGGAGGAAGGCACTTGCTGTCTTCCCTTGAGCCCCACCACATGCCTGCATATCTTTTCCTTATCTCCCAAGTTGCAAATACAGATTTACCAAAGAGGTATGGGCTTTATTCCCAGCTGTGTACCTGGTTGGCAGGGTGACCTTGGGCATGTCCTCTTATCAGCCATGACTCAGTTCCCCAGCTGTAAAATAGGCAGCAAATGTGACCTTTGAGAGTCCGGTGGAGAAAAGGAGGGTACTTCTGGAGAGAGCTGAGCCTAAGGGTGCAGAGGGGACACTGTGCTTCCCTGTGGGCAGCAGATCCCAGCATCCAGCTGGTGCCAGCTCCAGAGCAGACTGAGGCCACAGTCCCCAGGGACCAAATCCTGAAATGACTGCGGGCAAAACTAGTGGTTGAAAGCCAAGCAAAACTTTTGGGCTTTACCAAAATGAAGTGGGGAGGGCTGGTTCCAACTTTTTCATCTCAAATCCATTTTGCAGCACTCCAGTCTGTAACAGCTGCAGGGAAAAAGCCATTTTGAGGGGCTTGTTCTGGAAGATGGGGATGGAGCATTTGGGCAGCTCCTCAAGATTTCTTCTGTGAGTGTTGTGGTTTTACTGACTCTCCCTTGGAGGTGACCGGTTTCACAAACACATCTGGAAGGCTGCATCAGCCTTTCCTGGTGGGAAGATGGTGCCTCAGCAAAACTGACTGTGCTCCCTTGAAAATCTGGCCCTTCTCCATTGCAGCACTCCATGATCTGGAGTCAATGCGAGGGCATGCAGAGCCAGCAGCATCTTCTGGCCTCCACGACTGCTTATATTTCTATTTCTCAGTTCCCCTTCCCACTGCGACTTGTTGGTGTTGCTGGGCCTCTTCCCAGTGTCAGCAATGTAATCCTGTTTGGTTTAAATGTTTGTTTGTTTTAAAAAACTGGATCATGTTGCTGGAAGGGGTCTTGGGTGAGGTTGCTCCTGCAGTTGTGCTGGCAGACCTGAGAAGGCAGTAGCCCCTGGCAGAAAGCAGGGATGAATTATTTCTAAATGTGCATATGGCTGTTGCTCCCCAGCCTGCTGGACCAGCCCAAAAGCACTCCCAAGCTCAATTTTTTTTTTGCTAGTTTGCTCTTTTTACACATTGCTGTGCTTTATAAGCTGTACTGAGACCATGATGGACACATCTGCCGGACAGTGAGGTTGGAGCACTAGAGGGCCAGAGGAGATGTTGCTTGGCCAGGACATCTCTGCACCAAGCAGTGCCCCAGCCTCCCTGCACACACCTACAGTGATTATAATGTGAAGGGTGATGATTCCTGGAGGGAGCTGGGATTTTGTTGCTCACTGTGGGCAGCGGAGCATGTCTCCCTGCCAGCTGAGAGGGCAATCCTGGGGGATCCCAGCTCCAGGGTTCCCTCCTGCCTCCAAGCTGCTGTACCTTGGAGGCCTGCTTTGCAAAGCCAGCATCATCTGACCTTTCTCCATGTGCTCACCAGGGAGCCCTGCCCTTCCAAGGCTACCTGATACTGAAGTCTCCTGGTTAGAGCAACAAGGAGAGCCCAGGAGCCAAACCACTGAACGTGCCCTTTGCACTACGGTGCTGCTTTCCCCAAGTGCTGCTTCAGCCTCCTGCAAACAAGCTGCCCAGTTAATGTTTGATTTGCCCAGTGACGTGCAGCCCAGCTGAGCCAGCACAGGCAGCAGGAGCAACCCTGGCAAATAATGCTGACCTGCCAGGGGACAGGATGCCAAGCCCTGGGGTCCTCACTGGAGATTAATTCACACGCACCAAGTTCCCTGGTGGCAAACACTGCCTGGGGAGCTGGTGTCCTTCCCTCTGGTCCAGGATACAAGGCAGGCAGCAGTCTGGGGTCTTGAGCAAAATGCAAGCAGGGGGCTGGGGTGCACCTCTTTGACCCATGGAACTGGTGTCTCTGCACATTGCCACCTGGAGCAGGATTTGTGTGTGAGGGTTTGTACCTTCACCAGCCCGCTGCAAGGTACCCATAGGGTTCGGCCCTGCCCAGAACCCAGCAGCCCTATTGCACAGCTCAGCCCCCCAAACTCCTCGTTCCATGTCTGCCCCAAGGCTGGCTCCAGTGGTGACCAAGCCCAGGGCTGTGCAGAACTGGCAGTGGCTGGTGGCCACAGAGCCGGCTGTTAGCAGCACTTGCAGATGTTTCCTGTGGAGCAGCACATAAGTAGCAGTAGTAGCAGTGTCTGGCCTGCTGCCAGCACGCCTCAAAAGGCTCTTGAGGTCACAAGCTACACCAGGCCAAGCCGGCCAAGAGCATGGCGGCTGCCAGGAGAGTGCAGGGTAGGCAGTCCTGTCGGCCGGCTCACATGCATGGAGCATGAGAGCCATGCCCATCTCCTGTCTCTGGCTTCTGGATGCCCAACACTGGGGCTGGAATCTGCCACCCTGTAGGTCCTGGTCCTCCTCATGATCTGGGTGCTTTCCCATCCCCATCCACTGGCTGCCCAGTGCAGTCAGCAAAAGCCCATACCATCCCAGCGTGGCTCTGTTTGGGGCAGAGGGAGTTGCCAGAGGACCCTGCTGGGTTCAGAGCTGCCATCAAGTGCTGGTGGCCATCTCCAGGCACAGCAGAGAGTCTCTGGTGACAAGGCTTGCTCTCTGGGAGTCACTAGGATGACACTGGTGCTGTGTCAGCGTCGAGGGCTGGGTGTTTTCTCCAGCTCTCAGCAAAAAGCAAAGGTCAGGGCTGGGAGGCTCAGCTAGTGGGGTTGGTGGGGACAGTGGGGATGGGAACTTCCAGCACCTGGAGCAGACTGTGCTGTGTCCTGGGTCACTGGACTCTGCTGAGCCTAGAGGTTTGAAGCTGGAGATTGCATGGTGTAACACTTTCCCAAGGCGTGATCAAGATAAGTGTGATCTGTGCTGACTCAACCACCACATGGGCACTTTGGCCTTGGACAGGGCTGGAGAAGTTCCTCATCCTCTTCCACCTCCCACCCACTCGGCAGAGCCGGGACAGCCGGCAGAGCACAGAGAGCCAGCTCTAGGCACCCGCACTGCTGGATCCGTCCCTCTGCCTTGTGAATGGCATGGTAGCAGCGTGCCCTGCTGGGGCTGGCAAGTCAGGCTGGGGGGCTGTGAGTTGCTCTTCCTTCCACCCGTGAGTCCTGGGTGCTGCTCTGGGCTGGGATTCAGCTTCCTGCTTCACGTTTAAGCCGTTGGCAGCCAGAACCCACACAGTTGCCTTTTTCCTCTGAGGAGGAGGTTGGTTGGCTCTCTTCAAAGTAGTTGGCTTAAAAATAAATCGCACATCTTCCCTGTTGCTGCAGCATGGGCACACACCTCCCTGCACCCTTCCTGCCGCAGCTGGGCCCCGCCAGCACCCTTTCATTGAGGCTGCAACAGTGCCCATCCCTCGATCCTGATCTGTCCCTCTCTGCCAGCGCCTCTCCCACTGGCCTGGCTAGTCCTGGCTCTGTTGCCCCAGCCTTCAGCTCCCTCCCTGCTTTGGGCCATTGTGCAGGGCTGGACCGCTGTCTCAGCCCGGCAGCACTCCAGCACATCCCTACCAAAGGTAATGTTATTGTGCTTTAGTGCTGTGCTGCACCCCACCAGCAAATGCTCTTCACCCCAGTTGCACCTGCACAAACCTCCCCATGGCCTGGCTGGATCTTGCCGCTTGGTGGCTTGGGGTCAGGTGCCTGTGGTGGGTGAGAGCAAGCTGGGGTGGCAGGTCAGGCTGCCGCTTCCCCAGCCACTGGCACAGAACCCTGGAGCCCGGCAGTCAGTCAGGTGTTGGCAAGTCGGCATGCAGTGGGGAGAGGTTTTGGCTCTGTCTGGCTGGGCATGGTGTGCCGTGTTGCTGATGCAGGACTAAAGCCAGTGAGGACCATGCTGGGTGTCCCCACAGGTTTGCTGGCTGTGGCTCCCAACTCAGGTGTTGCTGGGAGTTAGGGTGCAAGCTGCAAACTGGGCAGCAAACTGGGCAGCAAAGCTGGGAGCCTGGTGTAGAGCGAGGCAGCCAGGAGGGTATGCCGTGCCTCACAGGCTGGTGCGGGGATTTGAGCATGCTGACAAGGTAGGCAGGGGCTGCAGATCAAAGCTGGCCTGGGTTTTGGTAGGCCAGCACCAATTTGGGAGAGGCTCAAGGGAAGTCCACTGGACTTGGCACCAAACTGGCACATCTGCAGGCTGTGCAGAGACGTTGTCCAGCGTGCCCGAGGGGTTGAACGGGACTGCGCCAGGCTTTCTCAGACTGGGAGGTGGCAGCTCACTTTGCAGTGTCTCTGCTGTATGACAGGGTGGGTTTAGAGGTCTCTGCCTGGGACCCCATGCACCCTCCACCTGCCCTAGTGCCAGCACCTGCTGGAGATGAAGAACAGAGGTTTCCCCGTAGCTGAAAGCCCCTGCTTGGCCTCCCAGTACTGGCCAGCATGAACTGGCCTGGAGCTGGGATCTGGGGAGGGGAATGGGGAGTTTCTGGCTGGTTTGGGAGCACGTTGCCTTCAGTGCCTGGATGTGGACATGGGTCTGCACTGTGTCGGTTGCCCAGTGATGCAGATGAAGAAAGGCTGAACTTGCACACTGAGCAAGAGCAGAGCCTGGCCCCAGTTCTCAGGAGTGAGTCCCAAACTGCTCCGTTCACTTGGTGAAGCTGTCCTTGGCTTTATGCTCTGCAACAAGCCAGCTGTGGGTCAAGCGCTGCTGCAACACAGAAGTAGTGTTTGGGACTTGTTGCTACAGAAGATGATCAGCTGTGGACTCTTTTGGCTTCTGCTACCTGTAGCTTTTCCAAAGTTGTCTTACCTCCTGTGTTTCCTAGGCTGGAAAACTGCAGATTAAGCCCATATCCAAATCTTCAAGGGTGAAGCTCTTTTGCTCTTTTTCTTTTCTTGCTCCTACTGTCCTCTCTTCCACCCCATGGGTCTCTCCTCCCTCTGTGCCCCACCTGCACCCCAGGCACCCTAACACAGTGGAGTAGCTCAGCCCCAGAGCGGGGAGCCAGCACTCCCAGGCCCCATTCGGGTAGAGCCCCTAAACCCTGGTCTTTGTTTTGCCCCGACAGGCCATCACTCAGTCCCTGAACACCATGACTGAGGACATTTATACCAATGGCTCAGCGACTCTGGGCAGCCACTCCCACAGCAACGGCCGCGAGGTGCGGAAGATACGCCTCATCCAGTTCGAGAAGGCCACGGAGGAGCCCATGGTGAGAGCTGGCAAGATCCCAAAGCCTGGTGGCACCCAAGGGGGTGGAGGGGCAGGTAGATCTATGCCAGGGGGGCTGGCCTTAGGGGGAGCAGGAGATGGCTGGAGACCTTGGCCACAGGAAGAAGATGCTGGATCCTGCCTCCTGTCTGGGGACCTGGAGCGAGCCCCATCAAAGAATGGTGACGCTTGTGCCAAGAGGAGCTGCAGCAGGCTGTGCTGGCCAAGCAGGGGGCTTCCCCCCAGCCACTGCACAGCCCACCGTGGACATGGGCCTGGAGAGGACTTTGCTCAGAGCGCAGGAGCTCTCTCCTCCAGCAAGCAGTCATGGATTTTCCTGTCTTCCAGGGAATCACACTGAAGCTCAACGACAAGCAGAGCTGCATGGTGGCCAGGATCTTCCACGGGGGCATGATTCACAGACAAGGTAACAAGGCCTCATAGAAGCAGTGTATGGGGTGCATGTCTGCAGCTCATTTCTTTCTATGCAGAGATGAGGCAGCCCCCCAGCACTGCTGGCTTTCCCCTGTGATGTGGACATCTGTGTCTGTTCCTCCACTAGGAATATGTCAGAAACTCAGGACTCACTGATCTTGCTGCATGGTTGTCATGTTACTAATACTGGAGGCTTTAGGTAGAAATGAAGGGTTGGGGGAAGGGCTCTTCCAAAAAGGAACTGGAGACTGTCTGTCTCTGTCTTGTGATAGGGTCACTGTAACAAGAGATGGATCATACCCCAGAGACTGCAGGGAAAGCTCTTCCAATTCCTAAAGTGCACAGGTGGGACAGGCTTGCTGTGGATTGGCTCTGCAGACCAAAAGAAGATGCCAAAAGACATGAATAGGTGCAATTTTCTGGTTTTGGGTCCTGCCAAGAGGGCATGAAAATGAGATGTTCTGTTCTTAGAAGAGGCCCCTTTTCCAGCCTTGGATCTAAGTGGGAAGTCTGAGCTTACCCCTGGCAAAATAACCCAGGAGCCATTCCAATAATGCTACTGGAGCCTGATTTATAACAGTATATCTGAGGCTGTAATCTGGCTGGGTATATAAACTGAAAACACACAAAGTCAAGAATGCTTGTGTTAAGGGCCCTGTAAGGAGGCTGTCATTTGGCTTCAGGTGAGGTACTTGGGGTTGTACCTGAAACAGGTGCTTTGACTAGTCTAAAGTGCTGAAGGACACATGGTGGAAAGCAACCTGATGATCTTCAGACCGGATGAAGTGTGTGTATTGGGTGGAGTGGGAAGAATTCATTCCTCTTGTGCTTTGGTCCCATGTGCTTAGGTGATGTGTGGCTCTGCAAGCATTGCCCAGGCAAACACCACAGTGTCCTGGCCACAGCTTGCCCAGGGGGTCGGGAGGCTGGTGGAGCTGTGTAGTTTGGATTTGGTGAGAAGCTTTTGTTCAGTCCTGCATTTTCATGTTTCTCTCATTGCTGGCAGGCTCCCTTCATGTGGGTGATGAAATCATAGAAATCAATGGGCAGAGTGTGAGCAACCACTCAGTTGACCAGCTGCAGAAGATGCTGGTAGGTATTTGTGTTTGGCAGGGCTGTTCCCCAGGAAGGACCCATTTGGCCTGCAGATGTGCATGCTGGCTGAACATTCACCCCCCCCTCCTAGATACCAGACCCAACACACAGCTGCCTGCAGCAGTGTAATGTGGCAGGAGCAAGGGCCGCTGTGCCGTAATATGGCCAAATGCCAGGTCTATGTACGCAGCCTTGGTAGTCTGTGCTTGCTGCTTGTTTCTGTCCTCCTGAGAGCAGCAGTGAAGGCTGTTGGCTGAGTCCCTGACATGTGGTTGATGGGTGTGGGGCTTGGAAACCACGTCTGCTTGCCAAGGCTGGTGTGCAACTCCAGCCCAGGGGCCAGCTGCTCTTGCAGACCTGAGCTGCTCCTGCAGGTCATCTTGGTGCCATTTTCCTGCTGCTGAGGTCATGGTGATCCTGCCAGGCCCTTGCTAGAGAGAGCTTTAGACAGAGTCTCAGACCTCCCTTGGGTTGTCACACTAAGGCCATTCTGGTCCATGCCTAGCATGTGGGACCTGGCTGGAGGGAGGTGGTGGTGGTGCTAAAGACACCCACCAGCAGCCTCAACAGGAGGCCTGGCCCTGCTGCAGTGCCATGGTCCTCTCCTACTTGGTGGCAGGACGTCCCTGCTCCAGACAGCAGGACCAAGGAGGAGCTTGTCTTTATCTGTTTCCTGAGAAGGGCAGTTGGCCCAGGAGGCCCCTCGAAGCCTCCAAATATGGTTGTCCCCACAGGACCGTGTAGGTCTTGTGAAGCATGTGGGGCAACAGTGCATCTGGCCTGTGGCAGGCAAGGGTGTGCTGTGCCTCTAATGTCACCAGGAGGGCAGGAGCGAGAAGCCAGCGTGGAGAAGACAGATGTAGAGGACCTGGCAGAACCAGCCTCTCTTCCCAGGCTCCTCACTGGGGCAGCCAGGCCGGAGACGATACAGATCTCCATGTTTGTCCCAGTGATGTTTAGCAGTGCCCACAGCCAGTCCCTTGTGGGGGTGTTGGTGTACCCCCATGGGGATGGGACAAGCATGACAAAGCTATGCTGCCACAGCTCTTAGCTCAGCCCCAGCAGAGCTATTTCTGGCCAGGCTGTGGTGTCCCCAAGCATCACAGCATGGTTGGGAGCATCCAGGATGCTTGCTTTTGCAGGTCCTGGCACTCAGCAGCTCCCTACACAGGTTGCTGCTGTCAGGCTGCCTCCAGGCATCACCTCCTCCAACTCTTCTTTCTCCCCTTCCTTTGTTCACTAGAAAGAAACCAAGGGGATAGTCTCAATAAAAGTCATTCCCAACCAACAAAGCCGCCTCCCTGCTCTCCAGGTAAGTGCAGCCTCCAGACCTGTGGGCTGTGCTGGGACATGGTTGTGGGGCCAGAGCAAACCATGAGGGACCAGCGCTGGGGAGAGAGCTGTGCTGAGCCAGGGGAAGGACAAGGGGATGGCTGCCCAGTAACCTCGCCTGAGCTGCTGGAGGATGAAGGGACCTGTCCTGTGCTTACATCACTTCAAACGAGCAGATTTTGGCCCCGTGTGGATGTATTTACCCAATGTGTATGTAGGAACGTGCGCCTGGGATGCCTGAGCCACAGTGGTACGTGTGCAGTGTTTGGTGATGGGACAGCAGCGGCATGTGCACACCAGGAAGCGTGAGAGTTTCCTGCCACCTTCAGAGCCACGGCCATTAGAACCACATCCCCAATAGAGGGCCACAGCAGCACCTCCAGATGCAGCACCAAGCTCTCACTGCTCCCCGCCGTCATTGATGCCCAGTGCATCAGCCACAAGGAGGGTGACGTAGGTCTGGATGCTGCAAGCATGCTTGTGAGCAGCAAGTGGGAGGAAGGAAGTGGTGTGGGAGAGGAAGGCAGCTCCTTGCACCTGCTGCCACTGCCAAGGTGGGGGTGATGTACTGTGGCAGGGGGTGACACCTGCCTGGCTTAGCCTCTGAAGTCCTGCTGTGGCCAAAATACTCAGGATAGTGGGGAGGGCTGGCTCCTCTGCCAAGACTTAGTGCATGGTGGCTGGGATGCTGTCCTATCTCTGGGTGCAGGAACCAACCCAGTGCTGTGGATAGGCAGGAGTGGGAGGGTAGCTCAGAGACAGAGGGTGGGGGTGGATGGTGCGGGGCTGGGGGAGCCCATGTCACCCTCCTTCCTTACCCAGAGAAGCTGAAGTCTCTGAACATGGTGGCAAGTGAAGACTGTCTCTGATTCTTGCTCAGCCCATGCTGTCCCCATGTCCCCAGCTCAACCAGCCTTGCACATTTGTTTATCAAACAGTGGCCGATGTCTGCCCTTCTCTGCTGTCCATCTGCTCTCCCTGGCCTGACCCAGCCAGCTCCAATTGGCCAGGCCAGCTCAGCGCTGGGGCGGGGGGTGAAGTTACCTCAGAAAAAGAACATAGTTGCTGGCTTGCCCAAGGCTGGCTGTGGGCTCAGGGAAGTATACAGGGTCAAACTCCTTTCCAGCAACAGTTGTCCTTCCTCTTCCTGTCTCCAGCGCTGTGGTGCTGTCTGTTCCACAGAAACACAACTCATGGGCTGCCCGTGTTTCTGTTTGTTGCAGTCCACTGCCGAGAGTGGACTTTTGATTTTGTTTAAACTCCTGGATCCGCATGATCACTGTCATTTCAGAGCCTGGCAGGCAGGATGGTGCAAATCCTGGCATCATTATGACCCCCTGCCCTGGCTTGCCCCACAGCCTAGCAGCCAGCCATTTTGAGGCCAACTGAGTGTCCCTTGGGGCAGGTCTGCTTGGGAGGATCTTAATGAGGAGAAGCACTGAGCACTCAGGGCTCTTGAGGTCACCTCCAACCTGTTCCCAGGCACAAACTGCAGCCTTTTGACTTTAAAGACCAGGGCTTCCAATGCTGGAGCCTTCTCAGTACCTGGGCTTCTAGCCCCAGAGAGGTGGCTGGCAGCAGGCAAGCAAATAAATAGCTTGCATTTGGAGCTGGCCCTTTGCAGTCCGTGGGTGGTGCCTGGAGCTGTCTAATGCTAATTCATAATTGGTGTAAGGGAAGGTCTTTCCAAAAGTGACATAGCTATGTCTGGTTGGGGGTATCAGGGCCGAGAAGCAGGAGCAGAGGGCTCCAGGCAGGCGCCTGGGCAGTGCTTGCTGTATGACCCTTGTGTGTTTGTGTTGATGACCAGCTTCCTGGTGCCAGAGAGTGCTTTCAAAGCAAGCATCAGTCCTCATACTGAAAGGAGATTCCACTCTTCTTGTCTTCCATTGTGAGAGATCTCACGTCACAGTTTGATCCATATGCTCTGTTTTTCTGGCAGTGAAAGAGAACCACGTTTGTTCACAGACCTGCTGGCCCTGTGCCTCCAGCAGCACTGCTGAAGGAGGACATGCTGTGGGAAATTGTTTTGATGTGGAACAATGACAACATGGTCTACCCTACCCAGGGAGCATGATTTTTCCAGGCCCTGCCTATCACATCTGAGGACAGGACATAGGCATCAGCCCACATGAATCCTTTTGTCCACTCGCTACATGCTGCGTTTCTGGGATAAATAACTTGATAGGGTTGTACCTGGGGAAAGCCTGCATTAGAACAAGAATGAGGCTGATTCTGATGGTGCTGCTTCCCCTGTAGAAGGATCTCCTGCTGATGGCATGACTGCTGGGCAGCCCTTCAGGCACACTGCTGGCTCAGGGCCCAGCAACCTCCTGAGTGATCACAGAAGTCTCAAACAACAGGAACCACGCATGACGTGTGGGAGAGCCTGCAGGACTTTGCACCATGACTGGGGGCTCCCAGCAGCCTCAGGCCCACAGGACAGAAAACCCCACGAGGGCAGCAAACGCAATGTGAGGTTTGTGCTTAGCCACAGCCTTACTTTGTTCCCTAAACCCTGCCTTTCACTCCCCATCCTCCATATCCTGCCTTGGCTTTTCCCCCACCCTAGTCCTGACCTGGTCCTGATCTTGCCAGTAGCACTGGCCAGAGAAAAATTGCAGCTGCATCAGCATTTTAGATGAGAAACTGTTCATCCAGGCACTGAGAGCAAGCAGTAGTGCAGAAAGTGCTGGGTACACATGCATGGTCTGCCCTCCTTCTGGGGATAGGTGACTCATCCATCCTGTTGCTCTCTGATGGTCTGTTCTTCCTGAACAGGCTTCCTGGAAAACAAAGTCTGTGTGCAAAAGCCACATGCTGTTTCTTTCCTGACCTTGCAAAGATGTTTGGGGGGCAGCAAGAGTCCAGAGGTGCCCAGCTGCCTGCTGGCTTCAGGCCTTGAGGACAGGGGGAGGCAGCAGGGTGGGCTGCCCCAGTGGGAGCAGGTGCTGTAGACTCCCTCCAAAAAGCTGAGTGAGCAGAAGGGACAGGGAAAGGCTGCTCTGTCATGCTTTCCTGGTTCCCAGCACTTCCCCAGCCCCAGGAGGGTGGCACAGTGGCCTGGGAAGCAGCAGCAGCTCCTTTCCAGTTGCAGCTGTGATGAACATAACATTGCAAGAGTAGTTGATGCTGAAGAGGCCAGACACAGGCAGGGATGGACATGACACTGCAGCCTTGGCTCCCCAAAGGCCCCGTGCCACTCAGGGGAGTGTCTGCTGCTGGGGAGAGGCCAAGGTACAGCTGAGACGTGGCCTTTCCTGGGGTCCCTAGGACATGGGATTGCAGGATGCACTGTTGTGATGGCTCCTCTCTGCTCATCCCATTGCAGGCCCCAATTGCTGTGCACCCTGTTGGTCCAGGTAGTGGGACTCATCTCTGGCTGGCTCAGCTCACCAGCACTGTGCAGCACATGTGGGACTACAGGGGGGGCTACATGTCAGGGTTCGAGCACCAGCTGCGGGGCATGCAGGCCTGCCTCGAGGCAGCAGCCATTTCACTGGCTCCCAATAGGGCCAAGATGTTGTCCTCCTCCCTCCCTCCCTCACCAGCACGTCTCACTGCAGCTCCATGCCCAAGAGCTTCCCCCAAGGCTCTGTACATCTCCTTTTTCCCCACCTAGCCTTGTGAGGCCTGGAAAGCGGCAGGGACTGGGGTCCCTCCTGGAGCAGGGACCTTGTGCCTGGAGCCAGCTCTGCAATCACTGCCAGGGGATGCAATGTGGGGTCAGCAGCTAGACACAACCAAGTTTAGCCACCCTGCATGACCATGCTGACTCCAGCCTGCTCTCTTGTTTGCAGATGTTCATGAGGGCACAGTTTGACTACGACCCCAAAAAAGACAACCTAATCCCCTGCAAGGAAGCAGGGCTGAAGTTTCAGACCGGCGATGTGATTCAAATCATAAACAAGGATGACAGCAACTGGTGGCAGGGCCGGGTGGAGGGGTCCTGCACCGAGTCGGCAGGACTCATCCCTTCTCCAGAGCTGCAGGAGTGGTAGGTCCCTGGATTTGGCCAGAAGGTCTGGATCTGGGAGTGGAGGTGGGAACAGTGACCATGTGCTACCAGGAGTGTGACTTTGTTGGGTAACGCCAGCGTTACTGTTAGGAAAAGGAGGCAAACGTCCCCTTCATCTACCACAGAGTGAGCCTTTACCTGTCCCAGCAGCCACCCTGCCCCTCTTGCCCTTGCATGTCTGAGGGACAATCCCACTGCTCCCCCAGGTCTTGGGGTAACAGCTGGACCATGGTGGTGTCCTCCTCTCTCGGCAGGCGTGTGGCGAGCATCACCCAATCCACTCAGAGTGAATCCCCAAGCTGTAGCCCATTTGGGAAGAAGAAGAAGTGCAAAGATAAATACCTGGCCAAGCACAGCTCAAGTAAGTGTGAGCAGGGCAATGGGCTCCATCCCCAGCCCTTGCCATCACTCCTGCCTCTGGGCAGAGGCAGGTCTGTCCTCCATGGGAATCAGACAAAACGGCCCACCTGTGTTGGCAGTGGGTCCTCTGGAAGATACCCCACAGCTGTCAGCTTTTTTGAGTCCCTTCTCCAAAGTCCTCATACCCCTCAGGTGGCCACAGCTGTGTACCCATGCAGCTGTGTAGTGCACAAGGCTGGGGCCAGCTCATGCAGGAGCCAGGCACTGAGCTCCTATACTCTCCTGCAGTGACAAGCCCTGGCACCTCCTGGCCCCAAGCTCCTTGGGACGTCAGGCTCCCAGGCCTCAAACCTTGCAAGCTGCTGCATGCAGGGCAGGTGGTGGCCTTGCTGCTGCTCAGCAATGAGGGAGCAGCCTGAACTGCTCCCCACAGCTGCCAAGCCATGTCCCTGGTGGGGCAGGGAGCCTGCCCCTCAGTTGCCCATGCAAACACCTCATGCTAAGCATGCCCTGGGCCAGCAAACATAGGTGCCTGAGGACATCCTGGCTCCTAGCCCAGCCTGCAGCTCCAACCAGCAACAAACATGGCCATAAATCAGGAAGATTAAAGCTCTGCCAGCAACAAGCTCCCTGCAGCATCCTGCCCCATGTCCTACTGTCCTGAGCCGAATTACTAAGCAAGAGCAGCCCTGTCTTCTCCTTCGGCAGCTGCTGGTCCAGGACTCCAGCACCCCCTCTGCACCTCACTTGCTGCTGAGGCTGCTGCCCTTTTCCCCAAGCAGCCAAACGGACAAGCTCCCAGCCCAGTCCTGATCACTCCCTCCGTTATGCCCAAGGACCTGCCTGTGGTCCAATATGCATGCAGTCCTGCTGCTCTGGCTGAGCCAGCTCTGACCACTTGCTGTCTTGTTTCTTCTCCACCCCAGTTTTTGACCAGCTGGATGTGGTTTCATATGAGGAGGTGGTGAGGCTGCCTGCCTTCAAGAGGAAGACTCTGGTGCTTATCGGTAGGTCCTGCCCCAGGCATCCTCCACAGCACAGGGGCTGTGTGTGGTGGGTCCCGGGGGGGAACCAGGACTGGACAGGGGCTAGAGCAGCACTGCCCTTCAAAACCTAGTAAGCTCTGGGGAGTATTTCTTCCGCCTGCAGCAGTCAGCAGGCAGGCTGACCTCCTCCATGCAGCATTGTGCATAGTCTGGCCACCTGCACTATGATGCTGAGGTAGAGTTAATTCAGGAGTTTCCAGCTCCTAAGTATTTTTATGGATAATTTTTATTAAAAGCAGCTGTGGTCTGCACAGCTGCACCAAAGCAAGCACTCCCAAGCTGTGGCAGCTGAGCACTTGTCAGTGGACGCCATGGGCATAGGGCAGCCCATGTGGCCCAGCTGTGGTGGCTGCTCAGCAGGCACAGGTCCTGTCTCCAGCTGGGGCTGGAGGTGAGTACACCCAGGGCAGGGAGAGCCTCTGCGAGGGCTGGAAGACACCACGGACCAGCTCAGAAAGCAGATCCTGGGCAAGGCCCCAGGAGCTCTGCACCTTTCCTCAAATGCAGAGCTGCAGAGGGGCCCCAGCATCTCCTGCAAGGCTTCTCTGAGCCCAGCTCCAGCATCCATCCCTCCTTCTCTGCAGGGGCCAGTGGTGTGGGCCGTAGCCACATCAAGAACGCTCTGCTCAGCAACAACCCAGAGAAGTTCATGTACCCACCCCCATGTAAGTACCCAGCCAGGGTGAAGGGCACAGCACAGGACATGTTTCCTCTCACCTCCTTGAGCTGGGACCTTCTGACAGGAGATGGGAGATGGGGAGATGTTCCTCCAGCACCACCAAGCCCCTGATGCCAGAGGCCACCACAGAGGGCACTGTAGGACCTCCCTGCCTGCTGTCCCATGGGCTGAACCTACCCACAGATGGCTGCAGGGCTGCTACCGCACACACTGCAGACACCTCACTCTACATATCCCAGTGGCTCTCCTCAGGCTGGCCAGGTTCACTACTTGCCCCAAGCAGGAAGGAGTTGAAAGGGGACTAGTACAGCCTAGTTTTGAGGTACACAGGTCCTGCATGCCCTAGCCCCATGCTCAGAAAGGGGAGGCAAGACATCCAGGTCACCCAGAACAGAGGCTGTCTGCTCCGCTGTTCCCCAGTCCTTTTGGGGGCCAGCACTCACCATCTCCCTCCCTCCCCAGACACCACACGCCCCCAGAAGAAGAATGAGGTGGATGGGAAGGACTACTACTTTGTGTCTACTGAGGAGATGACCCGGGACATCTCGGCCAATGAGTTCCTGGAGTTCGGAAGCTACCAGGGAAACATGTTTGGCACCAAGTTTGAAACAGTGCACAAGATTCACCAGCAGGACAAAGTCGCTATTTTGGACATTGAACCCCAGGTAGTAAGCAGGGGAAGGGGTGGGCAGGATGGGGGCTGCCACAGATTGAGCTACCTGTGTGCTGGCTGTAACTGTCCTTACCTTCCCTGTTGCACTGCCCACCTGCCCTTCCCAAAGGAAAAACCCAGGGAGTGCTGGAGTGCCATTTCCATTCCCAAGACACAAGAACAGTGAGGGTATTCCACGTCACAGCAAGACCAGGGCCAGGCTGCCATGGGGGTGCAGGGCCAGCACAGGCTCCACACAGGGACCCTTTCCCCCTCTCCAACACCAAGCATCTGAGTGCTGCTTTGCAAAGAGACAGTTGTGTCCAGTAGCCAGCCCAGAGCAGGGTTAGTGATGCCCTAGTGTTCTGCTCCATGAGATGCAGGGGAAGCCATGCTAGAACTCCTGCTCCAGCTTTGCCGAACTGTCCCCACATTACCCAACTACACCCAGGCTCAGGAGTCCACCCAGAGAGCCCACGGACCCAGACTAGGGGTGGCCCCTTTAGCCCATCACTGCATCAAGTGCACCATCGCATCCTGGCTGGGGGGGCAGCATGGGGTAGTGGGGGACAGCAGCCAGCCATCTGCACTTGCTCCCACTCTGAGGAATGGCCACAGTCTAACTACACCCCTCTCTCCACAGACCCTGAAGATCATCCGCACGGCTGAGCTCTCACCATTCATAGTCTTCATTGCCCCAACAGACAAGGCAGAGCAGGTGGGTGGCAGGGCACCGAGGCTGTCTCCCTCTGGCCAGGCTTGCCTGCCCATGGCAGGGGGGGCAGGGAGCCTGATGCAGCAGACCAGGACTCTCTCCCTGCTTCACATCAGCTTCTTCCTGTCTGCATTGATTTTTGTGGTCCAGGAGAGCACAGCAACTTCCTCAGCCCAGACCTGAGAAACAGGAATTAGCGATTCCTGCAGCTGTAAACTCTCTCCTAGATTGACACTGCCCAGCAATGATCATCCCTGCAGCATAATCAGCTGCTAACATGTAGTAGGGAGCACAGCCCAGCACTCAGGGCCATTTCCAGCTGCAGCAGCGCTGCAGAGCAGGAACATTTATCCTGCCATCAGCAATGCAAACGGGACACACCAACAGCAGCTCCTTTCATTCTTTGCCTCAAGATGCTCATCCCTCCAAAATTAGGATGACAGCAGCACTGATGACAGTTAACTCACACAGCACCAAGCACTGCAAGGCTGGGAGCCACACTGCTATTTCCCGGGAAGCCCCCCAACACAGGGAGCAGTGCTGCCTACCCTGCCCTGCTGCAGCCTGCAATCCCTGAGGGCTAACCTCCACAGGGAGACGGGAAGCAATGGGGAAGCAGGGAAACCCATAGAGCTGTGCTTCTGGACTCATGGCCAGCCACCTCTTCCAACCTATTAATTTGGGGTTCACAAAGCTTAAGATAGATATTTATGCAGCCTTCAGAGCAAACACTGCACAGGCATTTAGAGCCACATTAACCTACAGAGGATTGTAAACCCAGATGTAGCAGGCTGGGGAGGGGGGGAAGGGGGCCAGTGTCAGGACAGAAAGGGCAGTTAGGCAGCCTGCTGCCCCCACCTCCATACCCCATCACCCACCACTGCCTCCAGACAGAGGAATTAAGTCCTGCCGCAGTGGGCAGGGCCAGCTTTGCTGGTGCAAGCACTATATATAGCTAGCTGCTGCAGCTCAGGGAACTGCTTACTAGAAGGCATGCAGCAAAGCCAAAATGTGACCCAGCAGAGCTCACATGACCCAGGCAAACTGCTTATTGGTCTCCCTTCTCCACGCCCAAGAGCTGCCGGGCAATACACAGCAGAGCTGCAGTAAGAACAGCACCCCAAGCTCATGCCCCATCCCACCCCCAGCCCTGAAGCATGGAGCCACCTGTGTTTCAGGCTCCATTAGGGAGCTATGTGAAAATCGGTCTGGACTTTGCTGTTGAGGGCCCAGCTGCCCACAGGGACACACTCCCAGGATGCCCCTGCTAGCTGGGGAGCTGCACAGGACAGCAAAATTGGCAGGAGGGAGCAAGCAGCTTACTTTTACTATGAAGAAATTTAACTCTATCCCAGCCCAAACCAGTAGAGAGGCTGGTACAGCACTGCCAAGAGGGAGAGACTATCCTGCAGGGATCCTACCTTGAAACCAGCCTTAGGCCTTGAGCTGTCTATACTGCATAGTGTAGTAAAGAGCAGCCCACTGCTCAGTGAACATTCTCCTCCTAAGGAGCTGCCGCAAAGCATTTTGAAGATAAATACAAGACCAAGCAGGTCTGGCCTCACTTAGCAGGTAACCTGATGCTCCCAGCATTGCATAAAAGTCCAGCAAAACCCCCAGACACACACTCCCAAAGATCACACAACAGCTCCTAGCTTGTCAGACAAGCTGCAGGGATGGGCTGTGCTCTGATAGTTAGCAACCACTTGAGTTGGTTTTGGTGGTGGGAGGGAATTTGCCTGTTGGGGTGGGCTGTGAAATTACCCTCCTCCCCAGCCTCCAGAGCACTCTCTCCCATTTCTTGCAGTCAGAGGCTTTGCAGCAGCTCCGGAAGGATTCAGAGAGCATCCGGAGCCGGTATGCACACTACTTTGACCTCTCACTGGTCAACAATGGGGTGGAAGAAAGCCTCCAGCTGCTGCAGGAAGCCTTTGAGCAGGCCTGCAGCTCTCCGCAGTGGGTGCCTGTCTCCTGGGTCTACTGAGAAGGCATCTGACCCCAGCCGCTTCCCATCAACCATCCTGCAGCCATGGGGAGAAACCTTCTCTTTAGCTTCCACACACAACCCAGCACAACTCCCCTCCTCTGCTGCTCCACAGACATGGTCTCAATTGGTTGACATACATGACACACACAGAGTCTCCGGATCCCCTCTCCCAGGGGAATGCAGGTCAGGGGCTGCCCAGGGGATGGCCACCTCCCTCGGCACTGCAATGCAGCACTAAGTGGCTACAGCAGAGCCCAGGGCACCCCATTAGCTCGGAGGACGGCTCCCCACCTCACCAGGCAAGGGAAGGCACAGTCCTGCTGTAGTACCCGGCCAATCTTCTCTGCATCAGTCCCAAGGGAAGTGGTAGAGCAAGGCCTTTCCAGGCAGATGTCCCCTGCTATCATGGGAGTGCACATTGTGCCACAAGCACCTTGAAAGCCTGGCTGGTGTCTGCAAGGCTTCAAGGATGCCCAGGGCTTAGGAGGTTTTGCACAGACCATGCCAGAGCTCCTATATCCAAGGGTTTCCCCTCACAAATGGAGAAGAGCAGAAAAAGGCAAGCATGGATTTGACAAAGGTGGCATTCTCCACGCCACGCCCAGGCAGGTCTCACCCTGCGTTCTGACCTTGGGAGTTCCGATTCACCCTGTGCAACTGTAGTTGTAAAAACTCACTGTATTTTAAATTCTCACTGTCCAGCTTGGATTGTTATTGCCTGGCCAGAGAAACTCGGCAGCAGCTGAGAAGTCCCACAGATCAAACCCCACAGGGACAGTTCAATGGGTAAAATGGATCCAGCTACAATTATCTGTTGCATGCAGTAGAAACAGTGTCTCTACAAAGATCATCCAGGCATGCTTTCCAGAGTCTAGGGTGTCTTACACATTGTATGCAAACATAAAATCCACCCATACAAAGGGGTTCCTTCTTCTGCAGGAGCATACTGACGCATAAGCCCCACCATGACCATGTCCCAGAAAGCACCACCATGCCTCCTGGGCAAACTGTAGCCATCATTTAGGTGAAAATCTCATTTGTGCTCAGCAGTCAGCTAGGGGAAAGGGGAACGGGGTTAAGAAGTCTTGTGCAATTTTTTAAGGATGCCAAAAATAAAATCTGTTGATGTGCAATAAGGACCTTCGTTCTGATCCACTACAGGGAAACAAAGAGCAGCAATAAACGTGCTGAAACATTGCTGTGACTGGTGTTTTGCCTCTTAAGCTGAGCACTTGCTCACAGCTGAAGTCTGCTCCTGCCTCTCTGACTCTAACACTCAAGGTTCAGCAGGCCAGGGCCAAACAGTCCCTCCAGCCACCGTCAGACCTCTCCAGAAGCTCACTTCAGCACAGGCAAAGGAGGAAAGAGAACACCCAGATTCCAAGCACACGCCCCAGTGGGTTTTACCGAAGTGGAGGGTGGCCCCTAAGCACCTGCAAAGTCCTGACCAGCAACAAAGGCCTCTCTAGTGATAGTCCACATCAACATGACCACTTCTCTGCACCAGCAGCTTCTTCAGGAAAGCAGCACAAAGGCTGGGCAGAAGGGGCAGCCATTTACATGCCCAGCTGCAGCACGCACATGTATTAAGCTGCCTCCCCTCCCCACAAACAGACCACTGACCTCTTATGGGAACCAGATGAGCAAGAAAATCACCCATTCAAAAATAGGGCTTTTATTTTTATGTAAAAAAGTAAATAAAAATGGACTTTTTCTGCTCGGGTTCTGACAGCCACCAGCTGCTGGCCCACTGCCTGCATGTATCTCTAGCACTGGATGGGAGAAAAGTCACACAGTTAAGACAAAAGCAATGCACGAGGCTAAGACAAACATTACAGAATCTGTGCAGGGATGAAGCAGCCTGGATCCTTCCCCATTAAAAGGGGCTAAAATCCTGCCTCAGCACTACCACTGTGCCAGAGAAGAGACCCCCTGCCCTCAGTGAGCCACCCCAGATAAGGAAATTAGGACAAGTGTTTCTGAAACTGCTCAAGCCCCACACCCAGTGCCCCTTGCAGAGCTCCCTCTAAGCCAAGCTTTTCCTCACAATGACTCCAGTCCCAACAGCCCTTTAGAACAGCAAACTGGCCAGCCGCCTTCTGGTCACTTCACTTCTGCCACCCAGCAGCCTTCAGAGCATATCAGATATCAAAACCAGGGAAGGCAACTGAAAGCGCTGTGGTCCTATTCCAACAACTGGGTAGAGAAGAGCAAAGAGCCAGCAAAAGGTGCACACTGACAAGGTCACTGGGGCACTGGGTCTGGGGATCAGCTGACAACTAACAAGCAGGTCCCTGCACTATAAAGTGAAAAGCAGGAATTTAACATTCTAATCCTTTTATGATAAAGTTAAAAAAAAAGTAGTGAAGAATATCTGGTGGACTATTTGATCTCATCTAGCTGAGGGTCAAGCCAAGCACATGGCCAGGTTAAAGCAAACCAGAGCCCTTCAAATAACCAATTTGACTGTCCCCATCCAAACCCATTCAGATGGGCCATAACAAAGCCGGTCCTCCAGACACCAACACATTCTGTGACTGTCAGGTAACAACTCCAACCTTGGAAGAAAAGGAAGAAAGAGGCAGGACAAGAAAGGGGAGAAACATTATTCCTCCCTCTCAAGGTGAAAACAGACACCAAGTAAGAGCCAGGAGCTACAACTTCCCTGAAGATACCACTTCTATTGGCATCATGGTGTTCAGCTTTAGACAGCAAGCCAGTGCAGGGGCAGTCAGGCACTCCACTCCTCTGGCAACCCTTAAAACAGGATGAGGAGGGGTACTGGAACAGGGCGTATCCTGGGCAAACACACCCACTTACTCATATACACAGCAGAAAAGGAACTTGGAACTTGATGGCCCCTCTGCCATACAGCCAGTCCTCTTTTTCTCAAGGCCTCAGACTCCTCCCTCCCTGCCAATGAGGTCTCCTGCTTTGAACAGATCCAGTCGCTTACTCCAAGCTCTCTTCTACCTCCTTTTGTTTCTTCTTCTTCTTCTTCTTGGTGCTGGTCTCACTGGTCTGTGAAGAGGTTGGAGAGGTCAGGCAGGAATCAAAAAGGAATCCCCCACTGCTCATTTCAGTAGGAACAGCCTCACTCCAGGCACAGTGCAGGCTCCCCATGGCCATAATCCTCCCTCACCACCATACAAGCACTCAAGCACACTGACCAAACACCAGCACCATGCCAGGAACCATCCTCCCCACTGGGGCACATTACAGGGCACCAGAGCACAGAGGTGGCCTGGCAGGAACATGTACCCTGCAACTGCCCCAGGGCATAGATGGCTGTTCACCCCATCCCTGCCCCACTGCAGATCAAGCCTCACCTGCCCAGTCTCCCACCACCCTCAACCAGTTCAGTTTACAAGTGCACCTATATAGACACCTTTCTCTGACTGTGGGGAGCCTGGCACTTTGGGGACATGCACAGCAGGATGCTGATGCATTTATCCTGGAGGTATTAGGGAGAGACAGCAATGTCTGCCATGCTTGGACAGTACTGTGGCACCACCCAGTTACATACCACTTCTATTTGCTCTCCCCCACTCTCAGCTGCCTCTTTGGCCTTCTTCTCTTTCTTCTTCTTTTTCTTTTCCTTTTTGCTCAGCTCCTCTGGTGGTGGGGTGGCAGAGGATGGTGGGGTCACAGCCTCCTCATTTTCACTCTCCGACTCTCGCTTCCTCTATTAGGGGAACATGTCAGACACACCGTCTTCCAAAGGAACTCAAGTGATGGGAAAACTTTGCAAGCCCATTGCAACTATTTTGCCCAATTCAACCAAACTTCACAGTTAATGCTTCAAGTGGGAGGGTGAGCTACAGACAGCCAGTGGTCACCTCCAGCATACATTGTCTAGGATTTGCTCCTGCCAGAATTGCACCCCATATTTCTTAGCGCTTCCTGTACCCCAAATGCTCCAGAGATTGAAACACTGCTGCACCTTTCCAAGTGCATGCACAAGCCCTGACTTAGATTCTTAGATCACAGCACAAGCTCCAGCTTAGGGAACTTTAGATGCAACTCTTAAACAGACATTTCTGCAACTGTCTGCAGTCTCCAGAAAGGTTCTCTGGCACAACAAACCTCCACCATGACTCCATACAACGTATTTCCTTGGATGCTGCAGTTTGTATGCCACAAGTCAGAGCTCCTCATTCTCATACTGTGCTACAGGACTTGCACCCAAAGTACAACGTCCCAGAGACAAACACCCAGGGGTAAGGCCCTAAACAGGTCACCTGACAGCTAGCTCATGGGCCATGCAACCACAACACACATGAGGGCACTAGGCTCCCAGAATACGAAACACTTTCACCTGTAAAACAACCAACCAAAGCAGCACACAATCCAGCACCTGATACCAACTGCCTAAAGGAACAGGTGCATATCCACTCTTCATCAGGGCCCAAACAACCTTACAGCCAGAGAGCACTAGCAATACTTACTTTTGGAGCCCTCTCCAGTTCTGAAACACCTTGGGGAACAGGAGCTGCCTCTTTCTTGGAAGCATCCCTGAAAGAGAAGATCCCCAGGATAAGCAGGACAGCCACTGCCTCACACTGCTCTATAAAAGTACAAAGCCCTGTCCCCCTCGCAAGGGCTCTGCAACCCATGCCAAGCACTGGGTGGGGAGACTGGTGTGTGGAAGACCTGCAGCCTGCACCAGGACCAGCTGGGCTGGGTAACAGCAAGGCCTCCCCTATTTAATTTAGCAGACTGACTCCCTCTAAAACCACGAACACAGGCTAGAAAGGGACAACCATCTGCTCAGGGCCTTTCCCTCCGGCACTCCCCACTAGCAACACATTCCCTGGGACTGCAAGAAATGCCACTGCACCCCACAGGCCCAGACAGCCGACTGCCCTGGGCCAGGCCTAACATGCTCCAAGCACAAATGGCAGCACCCAGCCCAGCCCTCACTGCACAGGGCTCCCCTCTGCCCACTATGCGGGAGCCACACACCCTGTACCCACCTGTAATCCACGTACTCCTTCTTCCAGGAATCTGGTGTGCTCTCGTTGGGCTTTCCATGCTTGTCCAGTAGACCCTTCTGGATCATCATCTTCTTTTGACTGGCCTGAAAGCAACGTGCAACAAATCAGACTGCCACTCCAGGGAGGAGAATTCCTCCCTGGGGCTTCAGCCACTCAGCCTAAGAGGAGGTAATCCAGGAACAAGCCAAGCCAACTACAGTGTTACCAATTTAACACTTCTCCAAGGACCTTCTAACAAATCACACAAACATCCCTTGCACAGCAGCCTAACAATCTCAGAAAGGAAGCATCTTTATCAGTAAATAAGGACTAATTTGTGGAGGAAGTAACAGCAACAGAGTAAGATGACTCTGCACGTCATGGAGCTCAGATCTTTGACTGGGTTCCTCCAGCTTAATGACCTGCCACATTTCAGCTGAACCACTCCAGCTGCAAATAAAAAAGGCTTTGCTAAAGACTCCAAGATGCTTGAACTGGCCCACATTATCTCACATTTGCTGTGGGATAGATGTGCATGCATCTCCACAGCTTTCTACATTTCACCTGAACCACAGGAATGGGAATAAGCCACAGCAATTTGACACCAAGTTTTAAATCCAAGCTGCATCACTTGCCACAGTGAAACCCCAGTCTGGCTGCAGTTAAGCTAGCACTGCTGACCTGCTGATTTCCATGACTACCACATATTTGAGACAGGAGAGGAACCCAATAACAGGTGTTCCCACTACTCCTGTCCTTCAGGCACAGTTTAGTGTCTCACGAGACAGTTTGCATTTTGGCACTGTTGTAGTGGCACCAGAAGGAAAAGCAGCTCCTTGCCCAGCCCCTCCAGAGCCATCAGTATGGGGTGATAGATTAAGGTCATCTTTGCACAGAGTGCTAATGCCATCCACTTCACATCATTTGGCTCTTTACCAGAGGAAGGCTGGTGCTGTACAGACCTGAGGAGCCCGTGTCTGAGCACCAGCAGCAGCCCCAGCTGGGCCTCGGACAGAGCTGCCCAGGTTCCACTGGGAGGGAAAGCCTCACTCCCACTGTCACTGGGCTGGCATGGCCCCGGCACTGGGAAGCACCACCATTGTGGCTCCAGGAAAGCACAGCAGAATTACACTGAAGCCCTGGATAAGACATGAGCACAGCTCTGCCCGAGGGGCTCGGAGTCCCACATCCCAAGAACCAGGCTCCCACCTCCGCTCTGGGACTGACCGCACCCCGACACCACTCACCTTGGGACCGAGACCCCATTTGCGGGGATACGTATCTCTCTCCATGATCACTCTCTTGATCTTTGCAACAATACCATGGTCACAGGTAGAAATGACTGCTGTGGTCATCAAGGCAATAGCTGCAGAAGCAGGCAGAGAGTTCATTAACTCTTTAACAGCAGAACGGCAACAGCGATGCAGGAACCTGCTGCTTTCAGCCTGTTCTTCCTCTGTCAGCACAAAGAGGAGCAACACACCCCACCAGTGCCATTTCACCCTAAAACCTCACTGGACGTAAGTTCTGGATGCTTCAGAGAGCTGCCCTGCTCAAAGGCAGCAAGAGCATCAGTCATGGATTAACGACACCACAAGCACAGGCCTCTCTGGCTTACACCAGAAGACCATTCTGGATCAGTGAACACAGTAAGACACAGTAAGACCATTTCCCAGAGCAGCACCAACACCACCACTGGATAGGGAAGAGCTCTGTGAACAGCTGCAGGAACACTTCCAGGCAGCTCAGAGAACCACACCACTATAGAAAGGAGCAGTGTTGCTCCTTCATCAGCTCCCAAAACCTTGCAGAGCCAAACTAGAGGAGACTAAGCCTACCAATAAATTATGCTTTTCTTGCCAGGTCCCCAAGATGACCAGAGTGCAGGCAGTACAAACAACAGGGTGGAACAGCTTGGCTGTTACACCTCCAAGGCCCCTCAGTCCCATGGGTCTGGACAGAGTGTAAGACCATGCAGCACTGAGCACCATAACAGACCATCTGTACAGTATGTCAGCACCCATCATCCACACAGCTTCTTTGAAGACCCTGGTTAGAACAAAGCACCCTTTCAAGTCACTTCACAGAAGCTGGTAGTTGCTCAAGCCCTTTTACTGATCTGCTCAGGAAATGTGATGTGCCAGGCAGAAGTATGTGATCAGACATCATCCCTCATCTCAGTGAGGATGGAGCCCCCCGCAAAGAGGGACTCCAACCCTGCCGGCACCACTTCACTCCTGCAGGCAACCAGCCATACACCACAGCAGCCCCCAGTAGGACACTGGGAGACTGGCAGAGTCTCTGGAGGCTGCACAGCACCCAGACCCTAGAACAGGAATCGGGGTGCTGCAGGAGGGCGGCGCCACTGCACTCAGAGAATGGATAAACTTTGTCATCACCTCACACACAGAGCACACCTGAGCATCATGCAGCTGAAACCAGACTAAGGAACTCTTCACACCTTGCCAAGGACTGATGCAGCTGCTGTTTCTTAATATCCTGCCCAGTACCAGCTGCCTTGGGCCACACTAACCCACAGTCCCCATCAGGAAGCACTGTTTAAACCTTCTGCATATGGGGACTCATTTGTTGTGCATTCACTGGAACGCAGTCTGTTATTTCTGCAGTTAGCTGGGCACAAGAGTTTCATACCTAGGCAGATAGCTTCTCCTTTTGTGGTGATGACAACAATCTCCTGATTAACCTCAATACCATCTTCATACCTCAGGACACCAGGCAGCATGATCTTGGCTCCATAGCAAATGGCATTAACCTGAAAACGTAGGGAACAGGAGGGCTTATAAACTATTAGAGAATAAAAACAAGGTAAGAAGTGCCTCTAATATTTTAGTTTCCCATTGCCATTACTGTCCCAGCAATAACATCCTTATGTTTCTATTTCTTATTGTCCGCTATAGAAAACTTGGGGGCTTTGGAAAAAGCAAGCAAAGCAAAGCACCCATCACAGAAAACAACATGCGAGGTAGATCTCTTATAATCATCAGCATCCTCCTGAAGTGATAGCAGGAAGAGCAGCTTCTTTGCCACTTAATTCTTGGCTCTTACATCTTACTGCTGACCTGGCAGTGGCCCATACTAGATCCTACACAGCTCATAATCAGGACAGCACTGCACACCATGTGGATCCTGATCCTCCATTTATTCCATTAGCTGTACAAGTTAGAAGGATACTTTGCAGCCTCTGGCTGTCAACTGGCACTATCTCAGATGCTCACCGCACTGTCTTTCATGACTAGCCGCTTGTGGGAAGTCAGCAGTTTCTCCAATGGCAGGATAACTCTTCGCAGATAGCTGTCATCCTTGTTGTTGTCGTATTGCCACTGTGCATCCAGTACATCGTGCATAGTCACCATGTTGTCCTGCAAAGACACAACCCCTCTAAACTCTCCTACAAGCCACCACCTTAAAGCACACACAAGAAAATAGCTGAAGTCCAACAGCAAAGTGCGCTGAAAGGGAGTGAAAAACAGATGCCCAACTCAGAAGCACCAAAGAAGCAACCTAAAAGAGGCAAGAATACTTTCCATCAACAGCTTGAGGTCAGCCTGATTTGTGCTACCACAGACTTCAGCCTTTCTAATCTCAGACAGCACTTGGATCTAGTGTATAAGGTCTGTCTACACGAAACTTTGGAATATGACCAAACTTTAAACAAATACCTGGGATTTCTATACAAAGATTAATGAGTAGAAGTTTAAATCAACCAGGTCTTCAATCTGTGACATGAAATAAATTCTTGAAGCAGTTGTAAGCACCCAACACCTGGAATTCATTTCAGTCATGCCAGTGATTACAGCTGTGGTAAGAGCACAGACAGGTGGAGCTGCACTTGCACTCTGATATGCCTACTTTGCAAGGAAAGAAATTAATTCTGGAGCTGAAGAGACTGTATGAGTGTTCAAGATCACACAAGACTGCATCTCCCAGGCTCATTTCAGTGAAGCATGTTCCCTGCATCATGCCCTGACACCAAGCAGTCGCAGATTGCCAAGCAGACAGTTCACACGCCTGAACTTGTAGCATGTGCGTGGTTTGTAGGCTGAGAAACACAAGTGGCATAAAACAAACTTTCAGTCACCATGGTGCACTTCCCAGTCACTTACTGTCCCAAAGCTTAATTACCAGAACAGGGGCAACACCCTGAACTGAACTCAACACTTTGGTTACAGACAGTCTATAGCAAGAGCTCCCATGTTTTCAGGGCTATTCAGAAAACTCCTCCCAGCCACCATGCACCTATACCTTCTCCTAACACTGTAAAACTAACACAGTTGCAAGGAACTCTTGCAATTCTGACAATTTCAAATTTGCTAGTTATAGTCAGAGCTACTACTCTACCTTCTCTCCCAGGATGCCTGAGCGCACTCTGCGGAGCTCTTGCATCTGGCCCCCCACACCAAGCAGCAAACCAAGGTGAACACAGAGTGTTCGAATATATGTGCCTGCTTCACAGCTCACCCAGAAGATACCTGAAATGCAAGACAGGACAAAAGAGTATTTAAATACATATCTAGAAATGAAATACATCTAGAAGCTCCCTTCATGAGAAGCGGTATGTCCAACCCTTCATAGAGCCATCAGCCTGGGGTGATAGATCAATGTCATCTTTGCACTGAGTGCTAATGCCATCTAATTGACATCATTTGGCTCTTCAATGAAGGATGCAAGCAGTACAAAAAATAGATGGGATTTGCTTCTCAGCACACCAAAGTAATGCATGAAGCAGCTACTGCTTGATGGACGTGAGGATTTAGGTCTTAAGACATCTGCCAAGAACAGGAAGCAGCCGATTTCACAGGAAATTTTATCAGCTGTCAGTTTAATAGGAAGAAGGCAGGAAAGCCCTGTTTTACCTAATCTTCTCTCAGGATCATACTCCACCAGCTTGCTCTCATAGATGGTTCTGACTCTCAGTTGTCGTTTGACAGCAGCAATGAGGGGTGGTCGCTGAAACAGCGCACCTGTCAGAGTTTCTATTGCCTGAGGGTAGAAGCAGAAGAATTAATAGCTCATACCTCTGCCCTCAGGAAGGAGCACCTTGGGGTCCCCAGCAACTACGACCACTTCCATGAGTAAGAAACCACACGGTCCATCATAATTTGGTGATGTCATATTTAATAAAGCTGATATGAACCAGTGATGTGGTCAAAATGCTACCCCAGCTGCCAGTGAGCACAGCTGGACTTTTTCATCAGGTGGAAGTATGTGATCAGACATCATCCCTCATCTCAGTGAGGATGGAGCCCCCCGCAAAGAGGGGCTCCAACCCTGCCGGCACCACTTCACTCCTGCAGGCAGCCAGCCATACACCACAGCAGCCCCCAGTAGGACACTGGGAGATTGGAGAGTCTCTGGAGGCTGCACAGCACCCAGACCCTAGAACAGGAATCGGGGTGCTGCAGGAGGGCAGCGCCACTGCACTCAGAGAATGGATAAACTTTGTCATCACCTCACACAGAGTGCACCTGAGCTCCGCTCCTATCCTCTCATCTCCCACCGATGCTGAACACTTTGCATGTAAAGTGCCAGCATGGCTAAGAGCATGCCGAGACTTACCCTGGCAAGCTGAGCCTCATTTTCAATTGCATTGTGCAGCCGAACAATTCCCACATACTCTTTGCCTGAAAGAACGACAAGAGCAGTCAGGAGTGGCCACTTGAATTTAATATTGACCTCAAGATCCACAATGCTTCACAGCCACACATCCACAAAGCCCTGAAATTTTCACAACCACCTCTCCTAGGAATTGCAGCCAGTTTATGACAGAGTTGGTTGTTCTTCCAACAAAGTAAATCTAAGCTACATTTATTTCTTCACCAAGTTTTATTTCAGTGGACTGGTAGAGGCCAAGGCCATTAAGTTCAGTTAGTCCATGAAACCAGTCTCTCAGAAGTGTTTTCAATGACTTAAAACAGCACAAGCCCAAGAAGCAATAAAAATAAAAAAAAACTTATGACACTGTGGATGTGCCCTCACTGGCTTGGAGTGAGGATAAGCAGCCCTTAAGCTCAAGGCACTGAAGACCAAGGGTAGCCCTTTCAAAGACTGGAAATCCCAATTTTGTCTCCAAAAGAACTCCACACCTCCCCAGTCATTTAGACTGTAAATGGTCCCAGCAATAAACATACCTGCACTCTGCTGAGATTTGACCAGTCGTGTTGCCCTCTCAATGCACACAATGAGGCATCCAGTCACCTTAGGATCCAGAGTGCCACTGTGTCCAGTCTTCTCTACTCGAAGGATGCGTCGGATCCATGCAACCACCTCATGGGAAGATGGATTGGAAGGTTTGTCGAGGTTAATAAAGCCAGACCTGTAGGGCAAGATGACAGAGAGTAGGACCTAAGCATCAGGGCAAACACAGCAAGAGCGCAAAAAGTTTGACAATATTTGTCATGGCTTTAAAGAAATATATTTCTATACAGCCAAATAAGCTATGAGCCTCACAGCTGTGCCCAGTGAGCACATGTCAAGCTGCTCTGGGCACAACAGGTGATATAATCCACAGTCAAAGAATTCTCTTCTCCCTAGACTGCTCATCACTACTCTGCGCTTAAACCAAACGCTACAAACTCCAAGCAGCATGCCAAAGCCTAGCAGGCCAGAAGACTTTCCCTAAGACCCCCAAAAATTCCTCAAGTGTTCCAACTGAGGAATCACAGACCACCCACAACCCCAGAACAAAGCAGACTTTACAGGAAGTGACCAGTGGGTCCTATTTAGACATTTACTGGTTAGTAGCAAGACACCGAGACAAGCAGAAAGGTACAAGAGAAATCCAGAACAGAAAATGTTTTGAAGATATTAACTGTGAAAGAAAAATAAACCACTCTGGCCCTTATTGCACTCACCTAACATAGTCAGAAATCTCTCTCTTCAGGGGATTAGCACCAGAAGAAAGAGGTGTGTAGTGTGCTGTCATCACATTTAACTTGTCAAAGTTCTACAAAATCAAAGCAAAAGTTACAAGTGTTCTTGAGCTCACCTTGGTTTCAGCATCGCTTTGCCCCAATACACCTCCCTAGCTACACAGCATCTGATTTGTACATATAGGTGAAAGAGCATCTTCCAAAACGATAATGGCCCAACAATGGAACCACAACAATGTTTTACAGAAAGAGAAAGAAACAGAAGTCCTGCACTGACAGAGATGGGAAAGCAGAATACCAACCTTTGCAATGCAGGATAAATCCAGTGTGCCCCAGAAACTCAGCATAAGCAACTCAGAAGTCTACACAGACCACTATCAGACCAAAATAAATAGCTGAACAAATCTGGTGGGGTCTTTACAGGAGACAGTAAACTTAGAAAGCAGGCATGCAAATGATCCTGCCAGACAAACTTCATAACATGATTTCTGCATGCAGAGCTTGCCTCTGCTTTGAGTGTCACACATGCTATTTCTTAGAAGTAAGATTACACAGAGATTGAGCTGTGCATCTCCAAGGGCCTGCACTGACAGAGGACAGAAGAAGGAGCAGGAGCAGGGATGGGCCACGAGGTTGTCTATAACCTGCTGTACCTTCAGCAGCAAGGGCCACTGAGACGTGTCCAGCTGGGCGACCCGGGACTCCGGCTTGATGAAAAACTCCTCCGTGTGCTGAATGTCCTGAGAGCAGATGAAGTTACTCGAGATCAGGGAAAGGAAATAAATCCGCAGGCCCGCGCTCCCGCCCGCTGCCACGCGCCACCTCCACGCGGCGCGCGAACCGCACCCGACGGGGCGGCTCCGCTGCCCACCGCGCAGCGCGGCCTCTGCCCGCGGAGCGGCCACGTTCCCGCCGCTGACGGCGAGGGGAATCGCGTTTCCGCACGCCGCCAGGCACCGCTACCCCCGGCCCTACCCCCGGACCATCCCACCGCGCCGCCAGGGATCGCGCTGGGGAAGCCCCCGGGCACCCGCCCCGCGCCCGGCCCCGCACTCACCGCTACATCCTCGTCGGGCAGCGCCCGCTTCTCCTTCTTCCGCCGCTTCTTCACGCTGGAACCTGCCGGAGCGACATGCTGAGTGTCCCGGCCGAGGCCCTGCCAACCCCACCGCGCCGGGAGCGACGCGGGAGCGGGAGGGCACCCGCAGCCCCGAACCCCTCCGGGCCAAACGCGCCGCCGACCCGCCCCCACGTGCCGCCACGGCGGCCTCGAGCCCCGCGCGGGCGCCTCCCAGCCGGGGCTCGCCGGGACTCCCCGAGGCACCCCCAGGCGCGCCGCGCGCCCCCCGCACCGCCTATGCACGCCGCGCCCGGAGAGGCGAGGGGCCACCGCGGTGGTTCCCTCCGCTGCGCACCATCCCCATCCGCCATGGCCGTGCCGCGTGGTACCGCCGCCGCACAGGGACCGGAAGGGCTGCCCCTTCCCGACAAGCCCCGCGCCGAGAACGCCCCTCCCCCGCAGGAACAGACTGCCCCGCCCGCGGGGACCCGCCCGCCTCCCGATTTGCCCAGCGGGCGCTCTCCTAGTTCGGTGCTCCCGTAGCTGGGTCCCCCCCCTCGCCCGGCGACAAGTTCGCTCCTTCCGCTGGCGGCCGGCCGCCTCCCCGCGCAGCGTCCGCGGCTGAGAAGCCTCCCCGGCCCGGGGAGCTCCCCGCCGCGCCACGCCGCGAGCCGGCCGAGCCCCGCGCCAGGGCCAGCTTACCCCCGCCACGCCCCGGGGCGGCACGGGGCCCTCTGCTCGGCGGCGAGTCCCGCCGCGCTCCCGGGGCCCGCGCCTTACCTCTCGGCGCCGCGCCCCAGCGCCGCCGCGGGCTCCGGCCCGGCGCTCTCCGGGTCCGGCCGCGGCAACGGGGCGCGGGGCGGTGCCCGAGCCGCTCCCCGAGCCGCCCCGGGGCGGCGAGCCGTGCCCCGCAGGCGCCCGCCTCCTGTTCGCGGCGCGGAGCCCCGGCGCGCCCCGGCCCTCTGCGCAGGCAGGAGCGCAGGGCGGCCGGGCGGCCCACCCCGCCACCCCGGCGGCCTGGAGCGCCCTGCGCGGGGAAGGCTGCGGAGGAGGGCAGCAGCCGCGCAGGGCCTGAGAGGAGCCCGCCGAGCAGGGCGAGGGGGCGGCACCGGCCGATGTCACCGCAGCTCGCCCCGAACGGGCGCCTGAGGCAGAGCGCGCCGCAGCGGGAGCGAGCGGGCTGCCATCCGTTCTGCACCGGGGTGTTGGCGTCGCGGAGAATTCTGCGAAGGAGCGGCCCTGGAGCTCCCGGGACTGCGGGAGAGGGAAACTGCCCCGGAGCAGCGCCCGCAAAGAGCCCAGAGCCTCTCCCGGGCTCCTGCGGGCAGACGACGCTGTCTGCTCCGTTTTGCCGGCACAAATGGCGACAACTGCAGCTGCGGTCGCTCCCAGGCCTGGTGCCTCCAGGAGGGCTCTCGACAGCGGCCCAGAATTACCTGTGCGCGGTTTTTACGTATGCTGATCTCGCGCAATCTAGGCATCTTAGAGAGGTCTCTTGTCTGGGAGTTCACACAGCCAGCTGTCGCTCGAGCCCCTAAAAAGCAAGGGTTGAACGGTCACAGTCTTTGGATAACCACCACGTCGTAATCTAGTAACAGTTTCGTCTGTTTTAATTGAAAAGGAGAGGCTCGTAAGTACTTCCGATGCACGGATTTTGGGTTTTTGCTTCACGGCATGGTGCGTCCGTAGCTAACTTCACTATAAAATAGCATCAAATTCTGAATTAAGCATCTATCAACTGTAATTTTATCTAGGCAAAAAGAAGCAGCTTTGTGCTAATTGGCTCTTCTTAGGTACTGTAGGGATGAATGGCTGCCCTTCGGCTACGAACACCGCGAGTTCCTAGTTAAATTTTAAGTGCGGAACCTGAAAAACATTTGAAGAACAAACCCTGGAAAAGCATTTGAAAACACCTGCTGTCTCTCGACCCAAATATTAAAATCAGAAGTGCACGTAATACCACCGTTATACCAGAATTACCTCTTGCCTCTGTCTTCTCCCCTAGCTGCGTAAACGGGACTGCTCTCTCTCCCAGAGCCTCGGCCTTCTGTGGGGACTCTGGGGAGTGTTTGCTGCAAGCCTTCGTTTCATTTACCGTTAGCCGGGTGTACTAGAATTGCTCTTCATTTGTGCGACACACACAATTATTCGGGGACCGCCAGGGCGTCTCTGGCTTCCAGAATAAAGCATTCCCCTCCTTGAGATTGCATCTTAAAGCTGAAGATGCCTGTAGGCAACAGCTGCCTGTAGGCAACAGCTGGGTGCAGCAAAGACGGTGGGTTCCTTCCTCTTCTCATCTAAAGACAGACCGCCTTCACCTAGGTACTGGAAAAGGTCCCAATAAGCAGAAGGCAAGAGGCAGAAGTGCCCAACAGCAGTCAGGAATAGCAGCTGAAGGGAACTGAGCAAACAGTCCATTCAAATAACTCATCCTTCTCCACCTCCACCATTAATTCTTGTTCCTAATTACCCTCAGCTGTAGTGGATTTGCCGTCTTGCCATCTTCAGTTCTCCAGGTTGCCAGCTGTCCTACAGAAAATGTAGTCAGGCCACAGTTACGGATTTATGCACACCGGCTGCCCTAACAGGGTCCAGCCCTAGGATCCTGCTGAAAATGCAATCAATGTCCGAGTGAAGGTTTCCGATGCCTCTTTTATTAGTTCTCAGGTCACAGCTTGAGCTGCGTGCCTCTGGAGACGGACCCTTACCCCAGATTGCACCCCCCAACTATACCCAGCACCCAGTCCCCAAGTCTAATCACTTAATTCTGGTCAGCGGTCTCTTGATTTCTTACTGGTTTTCACTGCCGCCGGGCCAGCCTTCTTCTGAAGTTACTTCATTCTCTTGGAATTGTTTCCTTGGTCCTCATCTTCTTCGTTCTGCTCGTATCTGCCGGATTCAGCTAGTTCTCTGTTAGCAGCATTAGTTTTATCAAATGTGATGGGTTGACCCTGGCAGGACGCCAGGTGCCCACCAAAGCCGTTCTATCACTCCTCCATCCTCAGCTGGACAGGGGAGAGAAAAACATAACAAAAAGCTTGTGGGTCGAGATACGGACAGGAGAGATCATTCACTAATTACCGTCATGGGCAAAACAGACTCAGCTTGGGGAAAATTAACTCAATTTATTACAAATCAACCAGAGTAAGGTAATGAGAAATAAAACCAAATCTGAGCACCTTCCCTCCACCCCTCCCTTCTTCCCGGGCACAACTTCACCCCCAGATTTCTTCACCAAGCCCCCCCAGGGGCACAAGGGGAATGGGGATGGGGTTTACGGTCATCACACGTTATTTTCTGCCGCTTCATCCTCCTCAGGGGGAGGGCTCATCACACTCTTCCCCTGCTCCAGCGTGGGGTCTCTCCCACAGGAGACAGTCCTCCACGAACTTCTCCAACGTGGGCCATACCCACGGGCTGCAGTTCCTCACAAACTGCTCCAGCATGGGTCCTTTCCACGGTGTGCAGTCCTTCAGGAGCACACTGCTCCAGCATGGGTCCCCCACGGGGTCACGAGTCCTGCCAGAAAACCTGCTCCATGGGCTCCTCTCTCCACAGATCCGCAGGTTCTGCCAGGAGCCTGCTCCAGCGTGGGGTTCCCACGGGGTCACAGCCTCCTTCGGGAACCCACCTGCCAGAAAACCTGCTCCGTGGGCTCCTCTCTCCACAGATCCGCAGGTCCTGCCAGGAGCCTGCTCCAGCACAGGGTTCCCACGGGGTCACAGCCTCCTTCGGGAACCCACCTGCTCCGGCGTGGGGTCCTCCACAGGCTGCACGTGGAGATCTGCTCCACGGCGGACCTCCATGGGCTGCAGGGGGACAGCCTGCCTCACCATGGTCTTCACCACGGGCTGCAGGGGAATCTTCGCTCCGGCGCCTGGAGCATCTCCTCTCCCTCCTTCTTCACTGACATTGGTGTCCGCAGGGTTGTTTCTCTTACATGTTCTCACTCCTCGCTCCGGCGGCTGTTTCTCCCCCTCTCAACTTCTTTTTCCTTCTTAAAAATGTTATCACAGCGGCGTTACCGCTATCGCTGATTGGCTCGGCCTTGGCCGGCGGCGGGTCCGTCTTAGAGCCGGCTGGTATAGGCTCTCTCTCAAACACAGGGGAAGCTTCCAGCAGCTTCTTACAGAAGCCACCCCTGTAAACCACCCACCCCACCCCACCCCCCCGCTACCAAAACCTTGCCACACAAAACCAATACATCAAAAAGTTTACTCTCAGTCAGCTCTCGCGGCCTAAGGCTTCAACTACTTTAGCTTCTACTGCCAAGCTACTAACGCTAAACGAGACTGTTCAGAGAGAAGAATACAGTTAATCGCATTTCTTCTGTAAGTCCTCCCTTTGTTTCTTTCAGGCATCCCTGCCCGTCTATAGTTGGTCTTGTATGAGGACTCTTCGATACCCTTGTACAGATTTCATAAGCATATTCTGTAAACAATTCCAAATGCAAGTAAAAACACAGCAGGCCACCAGAAGCATAGTAACCACAGCTAAAAGACTCTTTAGCAATGAACTAAATAAACTGCTAAACCATGAGGATAATCCCCATCTAGAGAACAAGTTTTGTAACCAGGGATTCAATGGCTGTTCCTCGATCATTGATAGAGTCTTCAAGTTCTAAAGCAACCTTTTCTAAGGCCCTTTGTAGTCTGATGGTATATCGGCATGGTGGGGCCGGTCACTTACGGAATCATTCTTGAAATGGAACATCCTATTAGTTTTCTCTCTGCTGGTGGATTTTTCCATGTGCTATCTAGTCCTTCTTCTAGTCTTTGGAGAGTCTGTTCTCAAGTTTCAATGAGGGAAGTTTCTGTGACGTTTCTAATTGTTCCCTGAGGTAACTTAGAAGTAATGTGTAAATAGGGCACCCCGCGGGCAACGTAACAACTGCCAGTCCAATTGGCTGGTAGTATTTTATAAGCTTTTCGGCCACAGGCAAAATAATGGCCTTGTAGGGCCCACAGTGGGGAGTGATGTCCACTTGATAGTACACTGGTGTGTAAGATTAAAATCCCATATCTTCCCAACGGAAGGTCAAAACCGTCTTTGTCTTCCGATATGCGAGTTCCACTTAGACTGCGTTGTCCTTTACCTTTCCATCACTTGTAGCTCGTTCTGGTGTCATACGTTGGGATGCTACTGCAATTGTTCCTCCATGGCCTGAAGCTTATAGTTTCAAAAAAAAGGGGGTTGACCTTTACAGAAAGTGTGGGTGTTCTTAAACCAGTAACCATCTCTCCACTGGGTTATGAGGCATGAGCTGTTTCCTGCCGGGTAGGCACATTGGTCAGACTGGTTGCGAGTGAAACAAAAAGTTCCTTCTGTGAGCATGGTGGTGGTATATTCCCAACCCTGACATTTGGTCCGAGTTAAGAGAGTCTTATTCCAGAAAAGTGAATTGGAGGGGTTGTTTATAAGTATAGTTCTGTGTCGCTTTCAGTTCAAATAAGGTCAAAGGATAATAACGGAATATTGGCGAGGAGGATTGTAAACGCCCTCAAGTGACCTGCAGTTGGAGTGTAGAAAACCAAATAGATCATATTGATAGTCGTTTATCCTTGTGTGCTGGACAAGCAGAACATCTGTGTGTTTAGGTAACACAGGCAGATGGCAGACTGAGAGGCACCCTATTGGACACGCTTGAAATTTCTGCCCCGCTACGCAGAAGGTCAAAGCACAGTGGTAAACCACACCTGCGCGAATCCCTGATAAACACGCAAAACCAGCAGGGTCGGCGATCCTCCAGCATGGACCAAGCTCAGCGGTGCCTGCGTCCCTGCTTGTGTGCCTCTGCCTGAGCGCTGCTTCGGGGATGCCCCGGCTGGCGAGGTAAGAAAAATAAATTCACTCCTTGCATTTCATCCGTGGGTTTGTGGTTGTTCCTGTGTTCTGCCTGCGCTCACTCACACAGCTGCTTTATCTGCCAGTTCGTTATTTCTTTCAGTTTCGCTGGATCCTTTGGTATGAGCCGGACAGTGGACTACAGCGACTTCCCTTGGAAGCTTAATAGCTTCCAACAGCATTTGGATTTCAGTTCCATGAGAAATATTTTTGCCCACCAAGGTACGGAACCCTCGTTCTTTCCATAGCATACCCGTTGCATGACACACTCCAAAGGCATATTTAAAGTCAGTATAAATAGTTACCTGCTGATTATGCCCCACCCAGGCTGCTCTTGCTCATGCAGTTAATTCAGCCCCTTGGGCGCCCACCGAGAGTTGCAGAGGTTCTGCTTCAAGTACCTCTAAGTTTCTCACCACTGCATAGCCGCGTGTCGTTTTCCATCCACACAGTGTGACGATCCATCGGTGGACAGGGTTAGATCCAAGTTCTCTAGAGTTTGATCCCACAGATCTTCCTGTAGGCAGCTGGAGCGGAACACGACCTTAGCACAGTCATGATGTGGCTCACCGTCAGAGGGAGCGGGCAGTAAAGTTGCTGGATTCAAAACATTACGTCTTTTCAAAGTAACATTACCTGCATTTAAAATCGTTAATTCACAACGATGTGCTCTTTGTGGGGACAATGCTTGTGTAGCATGTTGCTTAAGAATCAGTTCCACTTCACGCGGGACATACACGGTTGTTGGGTGACCCAGGACTAACGGTCTCCTGCTTTCTATGGTAGTCACTGTTGCTGCTATCACTCTAACACAGGAATCATTCCCTGCCGCTACAGGATCCAGCTGAGTCGAGTGGTAAGCCACAGGGCGGTGGTGCGGACCTAGCTTTTGAGTAAGGACTCTGCTGGCACAAATAGTTGAAAGGGCTTGGAGTAATCTAGCGATCCTAATGACGGAGCAGAAGCTAAAGCTCCTTTTATAGCTTGGAAAGCCTTTTCTCTCTTTGGACCCCACCGTACAGGCTCCACTTCCTCTGCCTCGGTAGCTTCTGTCCATGGCTTACTTAACTCCCCTAGCCCCGATAGCCATAGTATCCTACTGCACCTAAAAATCCTCGCAATTGCATCTTTGTTACCGGTCGAGGTATTTCTACAATAGCCTGGACCCGTTCTGGGTCGACTAACCTTTGTCCTTCTTTTAATACGAATCCTAAATATTTCACTTCCTGCTGACACAGCTGAAGCTTAGAAAGAGATGCACAGTGACATTTTTCTGCTAAAGCAGTACGTAGACAAATAGTATCTTTCAAGCAATCTTCGTATGTCTTGCTGGCAACTAACGAATCATCTACATATTGTACAAGTATAGAACCTCCAGGTAATACAGCATCTTTCAAATTTTCTCCTTGCCACCCCAGCATGTGATCCTTAAAATAGCTGCAGATGTCGGAGGTGGCTTGGTCCACAAACACACTTGCTGCCAGTTCATTATTGAAATTCTGAAGAGTCATTCCCCCATACGCCAACAAAGCTTGTCGCAATCTTCCCCAGTAGTCGCTGGGGTGTTCCTCTGGCCTCTGTCTACATTCCTGTACTTTAGTTTGCTTTACTCTCATCTCCTCCAAAGCTCTAATCACATTTATCAGATTTCTAACCATGTTTGGCAATTATCTCTGTCTGTTTGATTATTCTAATGCCAACCGGGATCAACCTGAGGCCAGGCAGTCCGATTTCCCCCTGCCTGTAGTGTTAATTCCACATTCTTTTCAATTGCCCTATCTTTCTGTCTGGGCGGAACAACTCACTCAAAAATCACCTGGGGGATGGGAAATTAATTCTGGTGGAATCTTCTTTAAGATAATCACTGAAAGGATTTTTCACGCCATCCCTGGGATCCTGCAGGTTTTGAGGTTTCCTTGCACCGCACTCCCACGCTGCTGCTCAAGGAGTTCCCCAGGTTGCCTCGGTCTGAAGTTACCCTAAGAAATACAAGAAAAAAGACGACCATAAATCCCTAGAGAAAGGAAACAAGAAAGCAGGGGAGTAAGAGGAGGAGAAAAAGAAAAGAAAGAAAATCCATCTTGCTCTGACAGCAGTTTTCTCCTGCCCTGTGGGAACAGAACTGCTCCTGACTGACTGGGCTATCGGGAAGCCCAGAGTGCTGTGAGATGTGGGGAAGAGGAGGTGTGGGAGCTGCAGGCGTTGACGAGACCGGCTCCGACAGCTGCTGTAACGCTGCCGGGAGGAAAGAGCCCCAGCAGCATAGCCTGGGCGGCGACCGAGGGGAGAGCTCTGCTGCGGCAAGGCAGCCCAGCCCTGCCCCTCACGAGGCGGGAAAGGTGCTGGGGGTCTGCCCGTAATACATCCCACAGGGGAATTCAGACCGTGTCACCGGGAATGCATCACCTTTGTATGCAAATGGAGCCAGAAAGCTCACTTCTTGAGCAGACGCCCTGATCTGGAAACTTGGGGAAAGTTCTGATGTGAGCTTTGTGCGCTGGGGCCCTGTCTGCTTTTTTTAAAACTTACTTTTAACTGTGGCCTCGTAGGCTGGGGACTAGCTTTTGTTCAGCATCCTCCCTTGGGAATCTTCTCCTGCTGCATCTTCCAGAGGTGGCCAGAGGTGCACCTCCTCGCTGCCATGTCTTGCTCATGACAGTGGGGATTTCGGAGCAGGACCCAGAGGAGCAAAACCGCCCCAGAGAAAGGGACCGCCACACACGTACGTGAGGCAGCAGAGGAGCAGCAGGGTGCCAGGGAGGATGAACGGGAGTGCCTGTGGGAAGTTCTCGTACAGGTGAGAACACACGTCGCTCAGATAGTCCGCCAGCCAGGACCAGCGGACGCCTGCGGAAGAGACGTGTCCTAGTGACTGCAAGGAAGTGATGGGAGAGGGACGTGAGCCAGGGCCCACCCTCCCAGGAGATCTTTGTGGGACAGGCAGTGGTCAGGGCTGCTCGCCTCGGGGGGTTTGCTGGTGGCAGACCCAGGGATGTTCAATCCTGACTCAGATTTCACACACCCGATGCTGCCAAAAAGAACCCCTCTGATCCCAGAAGCTCTTTTGAGTCTTGCAGCAAAACTCCCTACTGGGGAGAGCGGAGGGACACTAGAAACCCTCCTTTTTCTTAGATCCGAGTGTATTTTGAGGCAGGGCCAGGCCTTCTTCCCTGTGCTGGTGTGCAGCATCCAGCCCCGCTCACTACGCACGCACGCACGCACGCACGCACACCTGCGCGCGCGCCACTGCCCTCGCTCTGGAGCCACCGTAAGGAACTTCAGCCCCGGGACAAAGCCAGTGCCCTCTGTGCAAACCGGTTTTACTTGCGTGCACAGCAAGCGGAGGAGCGAGCCTGGTCGTGCAGCCACATACACGGAGGACAAGAGGATCATTTGGGGCAGCACAAAGAGTGTTCCCTGGTTGGGGCTGCTGGGTGCCTTTTCTGCTGCAGGCTGAGGCCAACAGGGTGGACAGGGAGCCCCCAGATCACGAGGGGCAGTGTGCCCACCCCTCTGGCGCTGGAAAACTTCATCCTTCCCAAGGAACTGCCTGGAAAACTCCAGCCCCCTGGGCTGAAGTTCCTGCAGTGCTCTCCAGCCCAGGACTGCCCCGTAGGGCTAGCTGCCCACCCCTTTCTCCTCCACAGCAGGTAAGTCAAGTGGATGGGGATGAAGAGGCAGAAACCCATGGCTCTGCCGCTCAGAGGCGGCTGGGGTGGGCAGTCAGGGCTGCTCGGGGCAGGCTCCTCCCGTCAGTCCCTCTCCTGCGGCAGCTGTTGCGCACTTATGTGGGATCACCTGGCTGGAGTCTTCTGCATCATCCACATGTAGCTCCAGATCCACTTCTGGCCCTGTCCTCAGCCTCACACTGCCCAGCCGGGAGGTGGCCTTGGGCTTTGTTGAGGGACTTATGCCGCCTGCCAGGAATTATGCCACTCTCAACAGGGCTTAGCCCTCGGTTCCTGCTCAAAGAAGACAAGTCGCCAATCAATCCACCGAGTAAATAAGTGGCATATTTATCTGACATGCAGAGCAGCTCCAGCTGGGTGCCTCAAAGAGGGATGCCCAACAAAGACGCCCCTGGGCAATTATACCCTTACAGTCCAAGTTCCTCGCTCCTCACGCAACAGTTCTGACCAGTAGTAGTATTAGGGTCTGGGGTCTTCCCGTTCTTCACTGGGTCCCTTTGTTGCCTCTAGGCAGGCTGTTTCTTCTCTTCTCTCTAAGGTTGCTGCGTCAGCTGACAACGGTAGCGGCCTTTCTTGCTTCCTGATCTTCCAGCTCGAACCAGCTCTGGGGCCTTCTTTTACTTAACTAGGTAAAAGTTCAGCGTATCTGGATGCAAGTTCACAGCTTGCAGCCTAAGGCTTCAGCAATTTAGCTACTAATGCTAAGCAAGTTATACGAAGCAAGTTCTGTGTAAGTAGTACACCAAATCGTACGACAGGCTTGCAGTGACGGTAGAAGATCAGGGCAGTCAGCACCAGGAGCAGAAGAAAGACAGCTATGAGGGCCACGTTTTGCAGCTGGGCATGGTGGGACCTGTGGCCCAGGCTTCGTCTGCAGGGTTCCCTGGAAGGCCTGTAAAATCAGATTAGGATGAGAAAATACTCGAGTAGGCCGGGGGCCTAGAAAAGTCCCGGGGTGCCTGACTGCATTCAGCACCAACAGACATGCCCAGTAGGCTGGAGGATGCTGCTTGGATGCTCCCCTAGCCCTGCCCGGCTGACCCAAGAAGGATCTGCAGAGCACTTTGGAGCATCCTTACCCAGCGGCTGAGGCAGCCTGGGAGGAGGAGTACCCATCGAGAGCAAGCCTTGCGTCTCCTGGAGAAAGCGGGCTGCCGGGAGAGTACAGACATACAGTGGGATGGGGGGCATGGCTTTGAAAGGTGCTGCCCCGAGCACGTCCGGGAAGCAGGACGCCTTGGCTCCAGGCTCCTCTTGCACTCACAGGCTAGAAACAGGCTGGTAACAGTGTTGGGTAGGAGGCAAGAGGTACAGAGAGCAGAGAGAAGGCCTGCAATTAATCGTGGAACACGTAGTAGGAGGGAGAAATGTGACAAGAGTCACCTGACAGACAGAAAAGGGAAGTCTAGGTCTGTTCATTCTCTCTTGGTTCCATAGGGGGAAACCGAGGTGCAGGAGGTGGTGAGCCGCTTGGCCCTAGCTCCACGGCTGAGCTGGGAGTTAAGCTGTGCTTTCCCGAGTCCGCTTCGCTCCCTGTCGGCCACGGCCCCTGCTCAGGTGCTCTCTTCAGCATGCTGCTGCCTGTTTCTGTTATGTGCTGGCAACTTTTTCCGAAAATGGTGCCCGTCTGCCCAGCTGCAATACCTGCATACATCTCCCACGTCTGGCTCAGGTGGGGGCTGCATACGGGGGCCTCTCCATCCAGCACAGGAGAAGCCAGATTCCGAGGCGGCCCTGGCCCATGGCTCATCTGGCTGGGGCTCAGCATTGAAACACTTTGCACACTTTGGATTGCAAAATAATCTCTGCTTGGGCCATGCTGGAAAGGGAGGGCAGGGATGTGTTTTGTCTTCCTGGAGACACCAGATAGCTTCGTGATCACTGGATCCCCCAGCCCAGGCAATCCTAGCAGCCGAGCCACGAGAAAGAGTAAGATCCCCAGCGCCCGGGTGTTGGGAAGTGGCTTGCTGAAAAAGGACATGGGCCTGTGGAAAAGTTGTGCGAGCAGAGTTCTGTGTGAAAGAATGTCAGTTTGAGCAACAAGACTAGGCCTTGGCTGAAAATAGCTGGCTTTACTGATATTGGGAGAAAAACAACAGCTGGTCTCGCTGTTATCAGGAGAAAGACGGGGACGGTGTGACCTTGGCATAACTTCATAAGTAACTTTTGAAGAAGTTCCCATGAGAAAGTTACGGAACACGCATAGCTGCAAATCACAAGTGGGTGTGTTTTAGCAATGAATAAACATTAGCAATGTACCAATCATATTAGGACTAGTAGGCATAATTATCGCAAACTGTATAAATATGAGCTATCCGTGCAAATAAAGTTGAATCACTTCTATCACTCATATTGGGTCGACTTATGTGCATTCCTCTGCCGCTCCAACAAATGGCGCCCGAACGGGGACCGAAGAAAGGGGAATTGGAGCGACGGACACTGAGAAGCACCGGTAGCAGCGACCGGGGGGCAAAAGATTAACCGAACGCTGATCGTCTTGGTTGGTGTGTTAACTCTCGTGCCTGGACCGTCCAAAAGGGGTTCGCCGTCAGTGAGGGCTACTGGAAAAAGGCTGCAAAGACTTTTTAACCGAGGTGCCTTAATCAAGGTAGCACCAAGGAGTATCAAGAAGCCGGCCGGCAATGGATCAAGAGGTAGCCCTAAAATTATTACTGTGCTTTTTAGAAAAGCGGGGGGTAAATTGCGTTAAGCAAGTTTTGGGATTAGTTGCTTTAGGTCGTGTTAAGGGATGCTTTAAGAATCCGGATTTATTATTTGAGGAGAGTTTAGATTAGGAGACGTATTATGGGATATGGTAACTGACGATGATAAATCAGCTAAAAAACTAATGAAGCAAGGACAGAAACCTTTCAATTAGTGTGGGTACAGCTTCTGAGCTTAGTACCTGGAATGCTATCGGAACCTCCCTATGGGATGAAATTAGTGACGGGTCTAAAGAAGTTAAAGATCTTGCAACTTTATGGAAATTGATTAAGACAACTCTGTAAAAAATGAAAGCAGATCGTAAAGCGTCTGCGTCTGCTTTTGCTGCTCTCTCTCTCCAACCGCAAGTGAAAGGGAAAAGCGGGGAGAAAAACATAATGCAGCGAGAGAGACTTTTTGGAGCTTGTTCGCCTATTCTTGTGCCCTTGACTTCTGCTCCACTCCCTGGGACTGCCGATATTAATCAGCCATCCGACAGTTCCCAAGCCTCCCTAACCGTACGATTAAAGGAAACCCTACAGAATCAGGGAGTGAGTAAAAATCTGCCTACGAAAAACCAGCCCTCAGATACCACCGTTCAACATGAACAAATTATACCTAGCATACACCCTGATTCAAATAATGCAAACAAGGACTTGGCTACTCTAATAATAGAACAAAAAGAGACAATGTTAGAATTGTTAAAGGAAATGGGGAAAAGAGACGGGGAAACCAACTGCACCCGTGATAGACGCGGAGCCGCCTGTAATAGCCGCTGCAGAAGAAAGGCAGAGACATTGGAGGGGTGTAATAACAGATGCCATTATAGAAGGGACTATGCTCTAAGCATTCCCAGTTATTGCATCAAATGGACAGAAAAAATGGGAGGTGTTTGACTGGAAGGTCATTGAGAAATTAAGGAATGCTGTGAGTCAGTACGGAATCAAATCTGCGTTAACTCACCAAATACTGCAATTCATTTTTTCTGCTGATACGCTGATACCTCAAGATATTAAACAGCTAGCACAGTTGATTTTGACACCCGCCCGAATGTTAGTGTTTTTCTGGCAGTGGGAGAAGCTCTGTGATAGGGAACAAGCAACATCACGACAACAAACAGATCCCCTATGGGGAGTAACCACGCAGATGCCGATGGGTACCGGACCCTTCGCATCAGGGAACGCTCAATTACAATGTGTCACTGAGGTTCATCATCTATCACAGATCTTGGCGTATCAAGCTTTTCTTACCGTACCAGACAATATGTACAGCCATGCTTTTACCCAGGTGAAACAGGAGAATACAATTTATGACCACCCTGACATGAACGAGGGCATGAAAGAAAACATGTTCAAAATACTCGCTTTTGAAAATGCTACTGAAAAGACACGCAAAGCATTGTGTAATTTGCCGAAAAATGCAGACATCGTTGATATGATAGAATACACGGATCGATCAGTGGACTCACAGAAAGTAGCCTATGCTGCCACAGCTCTCCAAGGAGCTACAAAGAAACACAAGGCCAGTAAGACACCCTTGGTCAAGTGTTCTAACTGTGGCAAACGTGGACACATTAGGAGCAAATGTACAGGTACTGTTAACAGTAAGTGCTGCAACAAGTGTAAGAAAGATAACCATACCACCAAGAATACAGGAAGAAGGGAAACTTTACACCGACTGCGAAGGCCCCTCGCGCGACGACACGAATGCAAGGGGCTTGAGCTGCCAGCCCTCAGGCAGCCTCGCAACCACCAGATCCGCCACCACAGGAAGCTCCGGAGTGGATGTGGAAACCGCAGTCAACATAAAGGGACCATTGGGGTTTGGACTTAGTGCATTTTTAATGGGGCAATCTTCAACAGCTCTAGAAGGAATTCTGGTGCTCCCAGGGCTTATTGATGCAGATTATTGTGGGACTGTGAAAATTATGATTCATGTTGTAATCCCTCCTGTTTCTATTCCTAAAGGTACCAGAATAGCACAATTAGTTCCATTCAGGTCGTGTGTTCCAAACCCGGGTGAAGTACAACGTGGAGATGGTGGATTCGGCTCCACAGGGAAACCGCAGGTATACTTTGCCATGGACACAACAAGAGGTAAACCAGAAAAGGTAGTGCAATTGGAAGGGCCCAATGGAGTTGTCGTCAAGAAACCGATGACAATCAATACAGGAGCTGATGTTACGATTATTTTATGATGCATTTGGCCTCCATCATGGCCATCGATCAATCCAAACTTTGGTATTGCAGGGATAGGGGGCACACAAGCCACCTTAGTAAGTCAGCTACCGATTACATTTGTGTTCCCCGATGGTGAACACATTACGACGTGTCCGTATGTCATGACTACCCCAACTGAATTGTTTGGCCTCGTAGGCCATGATTTATTGAGCCAAATGAAGGCAATGTTCCTTTTTAGGTGACGCATCCTTTTTAGGAGCGGTCACTGAGGGGTAGCCGATTCTGAAAATTAACTGGAAAACAGATGAACCTGTTTGGATTGATCAGTAGCCGCTAAATTCTGAAAGGCTACTAAAAATACAAGGGTTAGTTGAGGACCAGTTGAGAGCGGGACAAGTTGTTCCTTCTACTAGTCCATGGAATACATCAATATTTACCATTCCCAAGAAAAGTGGGAAGCGGAGACTGTTACATGATCTCAGAGCTGTGAATGTGGTGACGCACAGTATGGGAGCCCTGCAGCCAGGTTTGCCATCTCCAGTTATGCTTCCAGAAGAATGGGATTTGTTAATTATAAATTTAAAAGATTGCACCCAGATGGCGCTGAACGGTTCGCCTTTTCGGTAACATCAATTAACAAGGCAGATCCCTATAAGAGATACCATTGGGTCGTGTTACCGCAATGAATGCGCAATTCCCCCACGATGCGTCAGGTGTATGTGGCCTGGGCATCAGAGCCTGTAAGAAAGCAGTTACCTCAGTAACTTGCCACAGGATGAGATTTTAACTCAATTGCAGGACATCTTAAGCCATCGCAGAGTAATAATCACTCCTGAAAAGGTGCAAAAGGCAGCACCTTGGAAGTATTTGGGGTGGCACATAAATGCTAGCAATGTTAAACCTCAGAAGGTTCAAATAACATGAGAAATTTCAATGTTACATGATGTCCAGAAGCTTGTGGGAGATATCCAGTGGGTGCGGAATCTTTGCGGTATCACTAATGGCGATATGACCCCTCTGGTAGAACTCTTGGGTATGAGAACACTGTGCAGATGAGAAATGGGAAATGACAGAGCTGACCAATTGGTTGCAGCGCCACGGGAGCCTCCTCCAGGGAATCGTTTTCAACAAAGCACGGCAATCATATGCGTTCTTGCACCAACCCGCTAGGATGTTAACAAAGCAATTTGACTTACCACTTACTGATGCCCAAGGTATCGTTAAAGCATGCCCTGATTGTCAAAAGGAAGGGCTGGGCTTGGGCCGTGGGCTTAACCGATGAGGTCTTTTGCCATTGCAGTTGTGGCAAATGGATGTCACCCATGTCACGTGGTTTGGTGCAAAGCGTTCTGTGCACGTGTGTATTGATACCTATCCTGCTGCCATGTGGGCCACGGCACGAACTGGAGAAAAGGCCTTACATATTGAATGACATCTTCACGCTTCTTTTGCAGTACTGGGTGTGCCTAAAGAAATTAAGACGGACAACGGCCCAGCCTACGGTTCTACACGATTTGCTCGATTTTGTAATTTGTGGGGAATTCATCATGGTACCGGTATTCTACATCTTCCCACAGGACAGGCTATTATCGAATGGGCCAACCAAACCCTAAAAGAACATGCTGCAAAAACAAAAAGGGGGAACCCAGGGCTTACTCCCAGAGGAACGATTGGCCAAAGACTTATTTGTGCTAAATTATCTTAGATTGACAGGTGATCACAAAGACCCACCAATGGTAGTGCATCATGTTCTTTTACAGGCAGAAAGGACGCAACAAAGTACAGGAATCATGGTAATGTATAAGGACCCAGAATCCGGGAAATGGTGCGGATCAGCAGAAGTAAAACTTACTGGGAGATCCCGGCTAAGTGGGTCAAGCCATGGCTTCGCACTGATGCTGGACCCAGAATTGTCCCAATGGCAACTGGCACGGCACCGGCGGGTGCTGAAGCCACTGATCCGACAGATTCTAACTAATAGAGTATTACTAGCGGACACTGAGTCCTTCAGACAGGTTTTTAGAACAGCGTGCCTTATTGTATATAGAACTTGCTTTAGGTAAAAAGTGTGTTAAGCATAATTTGATTAAACATAGCGTGATTACAGGAAGACAGTGTGGGGTAAATGTAAAAGTTAGTTAAAGCCAAAATTAGGGGTAAGGTC